>NC_079520.1:2136663-2276663 GCF_003711565.1 Takifugu flavidus | reverse complement strand
GACACTCAGGCCTTATCTGTCCAGACGGCGGCGGCGCTCTGCTCCCATCTCCAAACTTCTTCATCTCCCGACTCTCCATCTATCTGCCTCAGGTCCAAAGAGTAAAAGCATTCTCTCCTCAATGCATACATCTACCAACAACAATCCAGGAGAGGGAGGAAACATTTGGGCTCCAATAAACCGGCTGATTTCAATTAAAGGACGAGTTCCTCCAGATCGTTTGAAGGAGTGTTTTATCTACGTCAACGTCCTTTTCACTCCAAACTGCTACAATTCTGAACCAGGCTCTTTTTGACACATGCAAAAATGAATAAAGAACACAGGGTTGAAGAGCACTGAGGTATTTCCCAGGACTCTGCTGATGCTCGCGTGTTGAAGACCTCGGTGTGACAACGTGCCGATGGAAACTGGAGGCAAAAATGGAAAGAAGCACGATGATATTTCAGATCAGTGAGAGCACAATTCCAGACAAAACTCATTTATCTATCAGCTCAAGGCTCAACCGATTCCTGCATATGATGTCAACCCAGTTCCTCCCGTGCATATAGGCTCCGCGTCCTCCTTTAGATGCTGTCTGCTTTCATCAACGTCATCTCTGTTGCCTTTGGTCCTGGAAACACGCCTCACTGAAAACTGCCCCAGTACACTGCACACGCTCAGCGACGCTCCCAGTACACGGGGGGGGGTACCAGTTGCACAAACACTTATTGGTCTATGAATTGTTGCTTTATAATTAAGTTCAATCCAGCCGCCTAATTCAGGATGGCTGTGCTAACTGTCGTGCCCACGTCGCTCATAAAACAATTGTGGAATATCTGTCGGGCAAATGCCACCAAAGTCCTCCGGCAAATCTCCAGACCAGACAAGTGCTGATAGGGAAGCAGAAAAAGGGTCGGAGCCCAAAAGACCTCTTCTGTAGTGCTGCCAAAACCGTCCTAAGCGCGCCACAATCTGGAAGCCAGCAGCGGATTCACGGGCAGAGACCAACACGGGTCCAATGGGGACAAACTCATGTCTGGACATTAACGGGAAGAGTCCCCAAAGGAAGTTTGGTCTCATCACTTCCTCCAACGGGTGCGTCGCTTGAACGTGGATGTTAGATCACAATAGAGCCTAAATTTTAGGACTTGAGGATGGAACAAAATGTTCCAATGAGGATCAATCACTTGGTTTAATAACACATGTTTCTATTTGAGTTGAGTGAACGTCGTTTTCCTGAGAAGCACAAATTGGAAACCCGATCCTGTTTTAACTGTGGATGCTGGAGAAGATGGAAACACTGATAGACTGTTGCCATTTTAGAGTAATGAGCATTTTAGAGATCAGAAACTTCAGTGTCTTTTGTGTAGTTTGGCTCAGATATACTCCAGTTGTCACTCATGACTTATATTAATTTAGATTTTGACATTTTCGGCCTTATCAGCCATTCTGATGCACAGCTACTCTTATTTTAGGCCCCTTTGATAAGATAAACACACAACTCACTGACAGTGAAATAATGAGAAATGAAAATGGGCCAATTATCCCCCCCCCCCCCAACCTCAGAGGAAGGTGGGATGAACATTTCCCTTTTTCCCTGTTTCATCTCCAGGAAGGAGCCAGGACGTCACGGTGAGGTGCAGAAAGGTCTCGACAGATTCTGGCTCCGTGGGATTCCCTCCTCCCCCGCAGCTCTTGCCTTTATTGCCTTTGTAAGCATTTTTGTTGCAGCTCCAACACATTTTTATCTGCTGGATTCCCCAGCGGCCCTGCTGGTACCAACACCGGTCCGCTCGTTCATACCACTCGATGCTAAAGGGGACGTGAGGTTTGGCTCTGCAGGTCGGCGTGATTACGGGTGATGTAATGACAAGATGCTGCTCGTTATCCCCAGACGAGGACGTGTTGGTGGCAGCCCAACAGACAGATGTGTGGAAGATACACATGCACAGATGCGTGCACGGCGACCGTTGATCCCTCAGTCTCTCCCTCAGGGTGGATCGGCTAGAAATGCTGCTTCGGTGTGCCGATGATCAGGAAGGAAGAGAACTGTAGTCTAGTCGGACGCCGGTGCAGTTTGAACGATGCGTTTTCAAATGAACACGCCCAGACCTGTGCACACCCTCCCCCCCAGGAATCCTCCAACTCCCCCAAGAGGAGTCAGCCCCCTCAAGTCACAACAGGGGGTTCAGAAAGGCAATAGGACAGCAGCGACACAGCATAAAGGCATGGTTGGTTCTGACGGCCGTTAACTCACCGCCTCTGAGTCTTCAAATCCATGCAGGTACAAGTTATCGTACATGGAGAGGTGAGATTCCGGGTCCTCGGTGCGAAACAAAAACTGTTGGGATCAAACTGGTCCAGAGAGGATGGAGGGTGAGGACAGTGGAGTGACAAAAACCAGCAGCTGTCTCTTTCTCCACATGAACGTTGACCACAGAGTAAACAGCAGTGGATTAAAAAAAAAAAAAAAAGGTGGAGCAGAGTGTTTTCCTGATGCTGAATGGAATGTTATTGCCCAGCGTTGGTTCCCATTATGAATCTGCCTGGTCTTCCCCAGTGGCTGAGCGGACCTGGCGTTTCATCTGCCTTCCCAGCTCAGACCACACAAGCCAATCCGCTTCTCCAGCACTGGCTGATGACAGAGGTGAGACACAGCCTGCTGATTGGCCTACAGAAGCTCCACTCCACCGTACAGAACAAGGAAGGGGGGGGGGGGGGTCTTCTGCTGCATCAGAGGAGCGTAAACCCACACGCGGTGTGTGCGCGGATGTATAATCAGATTTAAATTTTAGGTAGGAGTGTTGATAATCCAGCGCTGCTCCTTCTTTACAGCGTTGCGTTTGAGTGGGTGTTTCTCCTCACTCTCACTTTAACACCAGGCTCTCATTTAAAAATTAACACACCTGCAAGACATTTGATCCAAGCAAACTAAAAAGCATCATTTTACTCTCATTTATAAACCCTTCTCCATGGGCAAAAGGTAATTATTTCCTACTTAAATGGCTATTTATTACCGGCACCATTTTTAAATTCACATTTAATTGCAGTGATTTGGGTAACGCAACAGCTCCCCCTCCTGGTAAATCGTGATATAGCAGCTCTGCCCTTTCCTCAATCACAACGTAAATCTGTCTTGACATTTCACCGTCTCAAATTGGCCCCAACTAACAACAACTGGTCTCCATTAAGTCACTGATATTTAAATGAGTCGATTGCTGGATAGTGAAAGATGAAGAGGATGAAGAGGAGAAAGTTCTTACAGTCTCTCTTAATAAACTTCTTTCAAGTGAAAAGGAGGAGGCGCCATCATCAGCCCGTCTGTGCCTGACCCCTGCTGCTGAAGGGCAGCTGTTGCTATGGATACCTGAGGGGATCAAAAGCAGCCCACACCTCTCACCTGATGACGATCACAGTGATGACACAAATCACAGTGGGGGGTGGGGGGGGGGGGGGGGGGGTGTTAGAAATCTGTGAACGTCTGCTACAGAAAAGGAATTCGCACAAGTTTAAATTTATCCCTGTTTGTCTCACTTGTTTTTTTCCTTCCGCTACAAACCTCAGAGTTGTTTGCTGGCCTTTCCGTCATCCTGTGAGCCCCATAATTAATGCAGCAGTGTTTAATAATTAATGTCAGACATCAACCGGTTGAACATACAGCGCAAACCTGGCGGCAATACCTCGATTTCGGCTCCGGTGGCAACGGCGAACAAACGTGACACGGCTGTAAAAACTGAACTGCGCTGCCTCTGGATTCAGCGCGCTCACATGTATGAGCTGACCTACATGTAAAGGAAAATCCAGGGGGGACAGATGTGCACACTTGGCACTATCATAAATCACATCTGGCCAGATGAGGTTCATCAAGTTCCCGTGCGTTGCCGCTTTTGTCAGCAGGTCTCGGCAAAGCGGACCGATCTAATCCTCAAAGAGGCAGGTGGCGAGCCTCGAACGGAGGGCGCCAAGGTCACATGTGAAGAAGCGATAAAGGATGCGAAAGGCCCTGGAACATGGATAACCAGTGACACGGGCTCCTTGTGTCGCAGAACAGTTTCTGTTCCCTTGGCAACTCATTAGTAGTTAGGTAACTCTCTCCATCATTAGAAATATCTGCAGGGACGACGATGATTTAATTACTGCATCGTTAGGAGCAGTAGAGACCCAAAAAGCAGCGGTGCGGCCTAAATTTACACATCAGATTTTGGTTTAAAGGTTTGAAGGAGTTGGGAGGAAGTGACGTCAAACTTCACGATAAATTGGGATCACCTAGAGTTCAAACCTACATCAACCACGTCGTTAATCAGCCTGCAAAGGGAGGCGTCTGTACTGCAAACCACCACCAGAGGGCCTTCCTGCTTGGCTTCACTTCTGCTGCGGGCTCCACTTTATTGTGGAGGGCCCAGCTAGAGCTTCGCCATCCAAACATTTATGGGACGTGCGCGCTGAGAGGGAGTAAGCAGCGTGCAGACGGACGCGTTAATGCCGGTTATCACGTACGAGGAGGCAGGAAGTGGTGCTCGCTGCGATGGGACGGTGCTACCTGAGCTGTCTCACCTGTCTGAGGATGAAGCTGGTGGAGGTGGTGCTGCCGTCAGAACGCTTCAGCCGGCTGCGTCTGGAGTAGGTCCCTCTGTTGGCCTTGTGACAAATAAACAGTAGTTCAAGGTTATCGCGGGGCTCGACGATGCTATCGGAAACCCTTTTCATCCTTTCCTGCATGACCCAGTTTGAACGCGCCTGAAGTCATGAACAGGTCAAAACGCTGCTGCGAGAAGAGAAACGTGAGAAATGAATGTGAATATTTCATACGAACAATCATCCTCCAGTTCTATTTCCACGCTCATTCTTCTAATGGCTTTTGACAACCCAGGATCAGCTGACTTGAGCAATACTACTTCCACCGGGGACGTTCTGTGTTGGTCTCCGTTATCTAGTGGGTGGGGCTCTCGGCGGGTTTGCTGTTGTTGGCGACCAATGTAAATGTCACAGCTGGAGAAAATGTAGATGTAATGATTCCAGTCTGTGTTGTTATTCAAGCGTTGATTCCATGTGTGGTAGTTTCACCATTTATTTCTCTTTAACTTGACGAGCTCAGTTCTCAATGTTGGTCATCAATGTTAACATATGGAAACATTGAATTAAAATTATTAATGGCTTTGCTTTGGAGAAAAAAATTGATTTGCACCCACTCAGACGTTATAAAACACTAGTACTGATGCATACATGCATGTAGATGCATGTGTGTTAGTATATGCATATGGGTCAAACATTGGTTCTGCCGAACAGCCTTTTTGTTGAAAAAGCTAGTCGGGCAATTCCATGCATCACGAGTCCCATTAGAGGAGGCTAAATAATTAAGAAGCCAAGTTAATTTCTTTCCTAATAAATGAGATTTTAGCCATTTACCTGCAGGACCTCAGTTTGACTGATGACGCCACTGAGTCTCATTAGAAACGAGTGAACAGACGCGATAATCAATTTAAAAATCAAATATATGTCAGTGCTGTACAGATAGAACTGAATTAATGACGGGAAATGGGGAAGTGGCTTTATTGCGCATGGCGACGCCGTTCAAACACTTTCTTCTCCTACCTGGCTGACCGGCTTCTGCAGCGCTTCTCCTATCCCGTGTCGGGTGTAGATGTGCCGGGACATCTCGGCCAATTCGTCGGTCCAGGGAGGAGGCTGCCGCTCCGTCCCGCTCCACTGCTGACCGGGTTCCGCTGGCTCCAGTTTTCCTCCGTTTCCACCTCAACACAGCGGAGGACAGGAGGGAGAAGTGATTTACTGGCTGCGGCTCCAGCGGCGGATGCGCACCGATAAAAGTCCGTGGATGGAGACGGGGAGGAGGGGCGGATAACCCCTCCCCCTGCCCCTTCCCGACACGCCCCCGTCGTGCTGCGTTCACGGACAACGAAGAAAGTCTGACTTTAAAGATGACGCACTCAACGGAACAAAAGGTGTGAAAGTGAAGCGATTATTTACCAATTTAACGAAGTATTGTTAATTTTACAAAACTCGTCCCATAAACTGGGGGTTTAATATAAGCTTCTATTATATTATTAAGATTTCAGTTGCACCAGCACAACCAGTAAGTGGTTTTACTTTGTCAACAGTTTATTCTTTTAAAAAGGGACATTTTTCTGTTGCCTGTGAAGTTTTACCACCTAATAAATCAGGACAGTTTGCTCTCAGCAAAATAAGGACAGATGATAAAACCTCCTGTGAGTCTCAGACAGTCCCCAGCTGTGTGGTTTTCAGATGACCCAGTGAATTTTACTGGTGGCGCCAAGTATGTGTGTAATAAAAAGATCCTTCATCTACACCCTGAATAACACTGGCAACTAAATATCCTCCCAGTGGATCGTTCTGAAAATAAAAAAAGGCAGCAACTATAAAAAGACCCAAGTTTGATTTAAAAAATACTCTTTGGGGTATTCTGTCAGAGTGCTGGTGCACAGGGGGCAGAAAAGGGTAATTAGTCTGGAAGTTAGTGTTGAACAGGAATAATGTAAATGTACAGATGACAATGAATACAGGTGCACATTCAGGTCATTTTCTCATTTATTAAAGAATATTATACATATTGCTCTGTTACAAATGCAGTTTTTTAAAATCCTGGGCAAGGACATTTTCCTACGATATTCTTTTAAAATATACAGAATTATACATAGCAGGCGGATTTTGAGACTCAAAGTTTGTGTCACGCTCTGATTCCTACAGTTACACAAGGCATCCAGTGGTAAATACAAGGTGCAATGTCAACGTTACATTTACATCTAATAAACAAGCCAGCAAAGAAAATATGGACAGTTGTGAAAACAGGAACAAGGAATCTACTGCAGCTCCTCAGACTCCAGCTCAGAACAGCCAAAACCTCACATCTGTCATCATTAAGAGCAATGAATCATTTCTGCCCCTCAAAAACATTTTTGCCTCGGTAAAAACAAAAGGCACAGGCAGTGTAGGAATCATTACCTTTTTTTAAACAATGTCAATTATACATGTATGATCCAATACACAGAAATCAATACAGACCATGATATTGCCGGTATACAAATGTTTGTGGAGTATAAATGTGGAAAATTCCAACGTATGTGCATTTGCATAATTAAAACTAAAGTTTTCATCAGGCAAAAGGGTACCGATGTGATAATGGACAGGCAGCGGCTTATCCAAGTTCCAATAAAGTATTTAACCTTAAAACATGATAATAACCATGAAAATTATTGTTGCTTTACAGTGGACCTAAACCTTCAAACATGAGCATACCAAACATATATCCACCCACAAACACAGACGTCATGTTAAATATGTCAAACTGCAGCAGTAGGTTGGTGAAAGTGGAGCCGTAGCCAACAGTTGATGAGCAGACGGAAAAAATCAGTTTGTACGGCCTTCGAGAGAGCAGCTGTGGTGACAGATGTTGAGGAGGAAGAGAAAAAAAAGACACCACACAGACTATTCCTGACCAACCCAGAGGATTAAATTCACCTGCACACTTAAAAACAAGACACCGGTCCAAAAAAAACCCGACAAACGCTTCGCAACATAAGTGGAGCGCCGTAGCGTCCCGCCAGTCATCCGCATCAGAAGCATCTGACGGACCAGGCGTGATTCTGTTTTGATCAACACAGCTCTCAAATCAGGTTCCTCTCCTCCGGTCCCCTGCAGCCCAGGTCTCCGGTGTAGACGTGGACAGATGTGGACTGTTGCCTTCACAGACTGTGTGATGTGAGCAGACCACCTCCACAGAGGGAGAAAAGCACTTCAAAATGTGCACATGCTGACCCGCTTCCCCCAGAAGAAAGGTCACGGCATTCTCCAGCAGGGGTCAACTCAAAGACTGCTGTGTGATTACCACCTGCAACACTCCGATTACTTTAGTTGTGGCCAATGACGACAAAACGAATGACGGACTGATTCCCGATTGGAAAGAAAAGTCCTGGTTTTCGCACAGCAACGATTAAACTGTGCTTAGCTCAGGTGATCAGGCATGCAGAGAAAGTCCGAGTCGATATTCCGAGAAGCAGACGGCGATGGGCGGCTAACGCGCTGCTGGGGAACGGAAACATCTTAGTGTCTCTGGGCTTAGCTCAGCCGGGGCTTTACAGCAGAGGCTGCTGATAATACGCCGCCTGCTGCTGCTGCTGCTGCTGCTGCTGCTGCTGCGGCGCCTGAGGAGCCTGGGGAGGAGGGGCGACCATGGGATAGGACACAGGGGGCATGCCGGAGTTGTGATAGGTCGACATATCCATGGGCACTCCCGCCTGAGGTGCGTAGTGAGCTGCAGGAGCTTGGTTCATGTATTGAGCGTTCATACCACTGCTGTGAAGAAAATAAAGAGTAAATATAGAAACTCAACCAGTGCCAACTGTGAGGAATCGATAGTTATCTACAGGCTCGGAAAGGTTACCCTTTGAAAGGTTTTAGGGGCCGTGTTCTTACCTCATGTATTGAGGCTGGGCAGTATGGTTGCTAGGCGGTGCCGTGGCGTTCTGTGGCAGAGAGTGCAGCGACGCAGGCGACTCGTTGCTCATGGCATATTGCTGCGCAGGAGGCCCGGCTGGAGGCATGAAGGGAGCGCCGACCGGCCCCAGGTAGCCCTGGACAGAGCAGAACCAGGGTGGTTTGGGTTTAACACCAGTCCAACAGGTACTTCATAACACAGTAACCTAGAACTGCTGGACAAGAGGAATATTTCTACAATACCCTTCTCTGCCACCGTAATGCATAATTGGATTAATCCATGCTGCATGGGCAACAGTAACACTGCAGCAGGTTTTACGCTTCAGAAAATGAAGTGTAAGAGCATAAAGAGAGCAGTCTGGGCCTGAAGTGCTGGAGTGGACAATCACAGAGAAACCAGCAGGTGCAAAGGAAATCCAGGCAGGGAGGAAATATGGTGACAAAAGTCAACCTATCAGGCATTTGAGTGGCCAAATACAGCCCAAAAGGACTGAGACAGAAATAACTGAGCACTCAGGGTGAAGCAAAACCAACTCTCTGTTCTGGACACACAATTATCAACTGACTGGGTTTATTTGAGTCAGACAATAGTCCAATCCCCTTAGTGGACATGTCACTATCTTGGAATGTAATGATGGGATGTTAGCAGAGTACTGCTGTGTGCAATCAAGTGGTTATTAAACACCTGGGCCTGAGAGACGGTGTTAGGACAGGAGCTTCTGACCTGCATGGCTACAGCTGAACCTGCTGGTGCGTATTGCGTCTGCATTTTTGAGTAAGCTGTGTAGAAGGGAGCCTCGTTCATCAGCTTGTTGTAGAGCTCCAGAGCCTCCAGAACTTTGACGTTTAACTCTGAGAGCTCAGAGTGTTCTCTGAAACACAAAAATCAAATCATTCACAGATCTGGTCACCTTGTGAGTTTGCTGCTCTGAAGCCTTCGAAAAGGCCGCCAATAAAAGACATTTTTCTCCCATTCCAGAAAATCGGGAGTTTAAAGTTTGAAGAGTTCAGAAGATTAGTGAGAACATTCTGTTACACACCTGTCAATCTCCTGCAGCCTCTCATCAATCATAGGGTTCATCTGTTCGCAGGCTCCTGCTCAGATATCAACAGTTAGAGAGGCACAGCGCCACAGACAGTGATGGGATGTAGCGTTACGCTTGGTACCTTCCAGCTGAATCAACTCTGAGGAATCAGGAATAACATCTGCGGGGTCTGCGTTCTGCAGCAGCGCCAGGGTTCTGTCCATCTTCCCCTGCGAGGACAGGAGAGCAGCTTTGGGTTTGAAAAGGCGGCTCATCGGCATCCTGCACGTGCACAGAAGAATCACGGTACCTCGTCGATGAAGACGGGCTCAGGCTCCACTTTAGCAGCAGGGAGCGTCTCTTCGGGACTGGGGGTGGTTTTCGGCGCCGGCCACTGAGGGGAGGAGGTTGGGTTAGCAGTGCTGAGATCAACGTGCATCAATGTTCACGGTCAGACTCAAAGGGAAACGGTACCCATCTCTGGCTCAGCATCGAGATCGGTTGTGACAAAGTTGGAGGGGAAAAGTCCGATTCCTCTGTGGTTCTCTCCTTTCCACCAGTTCGGATCACTGTATAGTTTTAGACATAAATAGGATGCTACAATAGACTAAAGTACACATCCATGTTTATGAGTCCCACATGGAAACAAACATTACCTGTCATCCAAAACCAAAATGATTTCTCCTGTTTTGAAAGTCAGTTCGTTATCTTCAGCAGCCTCAAAGTCATACAGCGCACGGACCTTTCGGGCCTCCTGCACTACGCCGCCACTGGGTGGGTCAGCGTTCAGGGGCCGGTCTCCGTCTGCAGCTTCTGCTCCTGCAAGGACAATTCGATGGCTGGGAGGGAGAAGATGGAGGTGTGGGTGAGGAGGCAGACTGACGGAGGACATGGGCTAAAAAGATGATGGTAAACTAATATCACAACAGTTAAGAATCTCTCTACCTTTAGCCAGGTTCTCTTCATCCGTTGTTTTGCCGGCAGGAGTCGTACTCACCTTTCCGTTGGAACTCTGTGGTTAACATAAAAAATTATTATTTTATAATATATCAGCATACAAAATGGAGAGCAGAGCAAATGTGCCCGTACAACAACTATGATCAACCTACAGGCCATATCAAGTACTACAGGCTCAGACAGACAGCCATTATATGAGGCTTTCCTGTTACTCCCCTAACATGGAGCACTGCTATATTGATTATTTCTTGGACCTTTTATGCTGTTTAAATGATCAGATTCACCCAGCCATTAGTTTTCAGGAAGTAAGGACAGATAACTGACTCCACACAAACCAAAATAAGTGTTACATCAGCCCATTTTCTTTCTTCATAGACGATAAAAATAGTTACAATGCCAATACTAAAAATAAAGACAGCCCAAAACAGTGTGTTCAGTGACAGTACTGATGTTAGTCGCTGCTTTATGTCAGACAAAAACACCCTTCTATTCAGTCAATGACATGTATAAGTTGTTACCTAATAAACTCAGGCACTTAACAAATGTTCATGTGCCAAAGAGACAATAGTGCATCCAGACAATGATGTGAAATATGTCAGGAGGAATGTAAAGTCCCAGCGGAGGGCAGCGAAGCTATCTGCTTATATCTGCACTCTGGCGTCTACGTACTTGAGGAGCCGGAGACGGGAAACTGACGCCCTCATCTTTAAGAGTCTTTATGGTGGAACTGAGGAGGCTGAGCTGTGGATCTTTCTGGAAGTCTTCTGCCCACTCCACCATCAGCGCCTTCAGCTTCTCACACACCTTAGAATGAGCCTGCAGTACAAAAATCAAAGTTACATTCCTCTCCCCTGTTCCCAGGAGACGGTTTTTCCTCAGTCGCCGGGGGCTTAACATGCATTTAACACATAAATGATGTAGAGAAATAGAGATCAATTAACATACTCTGTTCAGCACAGTCCGCACTTCACTGGCAAACTCTCTTGAGCAGATTTCCAAGTGAAATACTTTGCCACAATTAGACACACATACACCCAGCAACTGTGAGGGGAAAAAAGCAAAAATCAGGTAAAAATCCAGACTAAAATGCTCTATATATTATAGCTAAAAGTCAAATTACTGCACATGAAACAAAGGTGAAGGTCTGGCTAATCTGTGAATCTTTTAGATAACATGCACAGTTATAGGTCATTTATTGATATTCAAATGAATAGGTCCTGAATATAAAGGAGTTAATGTATGTGTCCAGGGGGACTGGGGGACAAAAAGGTGGCTCTAATTTTGTTCGGTGCGTTAAATCCGACACTAAAATGATCTTGCTTTGACCTGGATCAATTACATTTTAACTGGAGTCACCTGAACACTTTTGATGGCAAAATAGGGTAAACGTCTCAAAAGCATCAAGTTTCAGCACCTTTTTATAGCATTAATAACACAACCTTAATCTTCCAATAGACAAGTACAAACATATGCTGTATATAACCCTGTGCTGTACACGTGAGATGGGTGATATAAAATGCATAGTTCTCTGTGGGAAGCAGGGTTCCAAACTTACATTGAGAGCCTGCATTGAGACATGAGGCACTTTATGGTTGACTCTTTTCATGATTACTCTCAAGCTGTCCTTTGCTCTGAAAGAGACAATTCATTACGTGCAAGCTGTCGGATGGAGAACACCTTCGGACATACGGATACATCTGCCAGCTGAAACAACAATGAGATTGGAATATTCAACACCGTGAGCTTACCCATTAGGGGTTGCTACAATCTTGTCGCAGATGTCCAATAATAGTCCCCAGTCATCTGCTGTGTTGTTTTCATTGGTGGCTTTTTCTGGCAATATTTTAGAGGAAAGGTTAATACCGTTCAGACAGAAAAGATATTTGCTTTGCTTTGCTTATCAGTCAGATAGAAGTCATCTGGAGGTAGACTGTGGTAATAGAAATACCTGGTTATAATACCATTGTCTGCAGGCCTGATGATTTAAAGAGTAATCATAATAGTAATAATGAACCATAAATAGTTCAACTGCAGACCACAAAGGGAAGTTTCGAAAGCCACGTTGTTGCTGTGCTGTATTTATTTTTTATTTTTTATAAAACTGCTTAATAACAGGAAATTGCTCAAAAGCATGTCTCCACTCATGACAGAGAAATTACACCTGTTTGGTCAAACTCGACCTCAAAAACTTTTTTTTTTTTAGACGAGATAATACCAAAAAGACAGATGCCGATACTATTCTTGATTTCATTTGAAGCCTCATTAACACGTCACTAAAATGACTGACCTAAATGGGAAATATGACCTGATTTGTGGTCAGCTGATGCCGGAGCTGATTCATGTTAGACATTAGCGATTTAGCTAACGTTAAACCCCGAGTAATTCATCAAGGAGGCCTGATATTTTAACTCTTATAGTTGACGAATAACTTATCTTGTGGATGTTGTTATCGGGTAAAACGGGCATTTTAAAACCTAGAATGGAACATCGGACTGAAGTCAAGCTAAACTAGCATTAGCTATAACAGTTGGCCCTATGGATAGATAGTTCAGAACACACAGTAAACACACAGAAAAGATATTTTCGCTTACCAACATCTACGTCAAAGGGATTCTGGGCAAATAAAGGCATTGTAACAATGTAAAGTAGCCAGAATATTCGGCGAAAGTAAAATGTGTATAATGGACCGACGAAACCTAAACAAACAGCGCTTCCTTGTCCATTAACGTCGCACCAGTTGCTCCTCGGGGGTCAGTCCCAGCGCTGCACGATCTGCGCATGCGCCAAACGGTTTACGTTCGTGACGCTTGACGGCAGACGCCGCGCACCAGACAGCATTGCGCATGCGTCAAATATAACCGTCGTTTATAGCACAGATTTTTTTTTTATTTTATTTTTTTTAAATGTTTTATTCCTCACAGGCTGAAAAGTAAAGCCTTTATGGGGGATGCTCCTCTATCTTCTAGTTAATAAAATGCACTTTCACGAAAGGTTTTTTGGTTTATTGTTCCCCTTTCAAACGAAACTACTCGAAACTACTTTAATAAAGCATTTGTTTATTAAATGCACATGTAGGCCGATGTGTAAGCAATGCAATTCCACATACGTTGATTTTTTTTAAATTCTTCATACAAAACATTATAGTCTGCTCAAGCAACATTCGCCTACATCAACAGTCAAAACTAATTAGAGCAAAGTCCATAAAAAAAATAGACTGGGTGAAAATTTGACAAAATGAAATTAGACAATTCCACAATAATCATGCGTCTCTGGTCCGTTGTACCCATTGATACCAACACCCTCACCAATCATCTTGGTTAAAGACACATTGTAGTGTGAGTGAGTGTGTGTTTTAAGGTCTGGCCTTCACGTACATTCTAAAGACCCCCCAACACACCCATCGCTTGCATCTACTGACTGTAGAACCAACTTCCGGCTCATCTTCACAGAATACAGTTTGAAATTAAATTAGTATTGAATTAAAGCTGAATTACAGTCTGATGTCCTGTGCATGGAACAAGCACGCATGAGTATAGATCAAAGATGACTAAAAGATTGGGGTAAATTCCTTAGAGCAAAAAATGTATCTAGTTTATAAAGTACCTAGTTTTTGTAAACCCGTTTTAGATCCAAGGACATTTGCAGTTTCAAAATCGTCACAGAACAGCCGACGCTGCAGGGCATCTTTCTTTCTAGAAAATAGGGGACTTTCCTTTGGAATATACCTACGCTTGAACATGTCAGCACACTTCACTCTGGTGCTGTTGGCCCTAAGAGCTGCATGTGACACAATGGGCCATCAGATCCGCCTGTCACGACTGGGTGGGCATTCAGGGTGATGTGCTGAATTGGTTTAGGTCCTGCTTATCAGAGGGAATTATTTATTTATTTATTTATTTATTTTTGCCGTATGGGAGCAACTGAGTCACCTGTAGCTTCCCTCACGTGTGGAGTACCTCAAGGTTCTATTCTTGAGCCCCTTCTATTTTCCCTGCTTGTTTTTGCTCTGGGATCAACAATGGAAAACAGAGCATCTTCTCCAATTTTTCTGCAGGTCATAGACAAATGTATGTGCCACCAACTTTTTGAGTGCATTGAAGAAATCAAGGCTTGGATGTCTTCAATATTCTTTATTTTTAAAATAAGTTTTAACTCAAGAGTGAAAGCTGGGTGAAACACTGGCTAATGAGTTTAAACCTGAAGCTCAGATTGGCTCAGTGATGAAGTCCAGCTACTTCCACCTGAGACACATGGCCAAGGTTAAGTCATTTGTCTCTCAGCATCACTTGGAGATTTTATTTAATGCTTTTATTACATCTCACCTTGATTACTGCGGTGCACCCCAGTGACTAATCAGATGGCTCTCCCTACTGCAGGCAGTCCAAAATGCACATCAGGCAGACTGAAAGAAAATAAAATAAATAAGTTTTTAGGAGCCTCCTAAAAACTAATTTATTTTATTTGGCTTTTTAACCCTGTATGAAACGCTGCAACGTATTGTTTGTGGCTTTAATTGTTGATCTGTTTGTTTTACTAATGTTTTCATCGGTGTGCAGCACTTTGGCTACACTCTGTTCTTGTTAAGTGCGTGATAAATAAAGTTGTGCTGAGCAAACAGGAGATTGAAACTAGAGGAATACTGCTCTCTTGTGGATAAATAGACTCATATCAATTCTTTCAGGGAAGAAAATACAACAGTATTATTTCTGCCATCTTTCTCTGACTTTAGAAGCTGAAAAAAGAGAGAGCTTACAAATCAGGTTGAAAAACAACATCTTTTTTTTTTCAAAAAGAGAAATCAATTACAAGTGGGTTTAACAGATAGCTAGATTTACTCACTCGTACCCAGTGAAACAGTGACACCTCGTGGGAAAATATAAATTCATAAATGAGATGGGTTTCTGATATTGTGCATAGCTGAACGTTTCATCATTGCACTGTATAGCAAACAGATAAGGCCCTTATGATGGGGCCATTCATTATTGTACAGTTGAAAGCCACCATATTTCACCTGCCTTCATGTTTGAAACCAACACTTGGCATATTCTGCAAAATCCCAAAAGGAACTGCATTTTCTTTACATTTCACTGAATCTGCCAAAGTCAACACAATTTCCTTACTGTTATTGTGCATCGTTGCACCATTATACCGATATGCACAAGAACGTATACTGTATAAGTGATATTTCTCTATAATTTAAACAACATAAATGTTCATAAGTAAAATCACTCCCTTTTCTCTTTTTATTGTCATGAAAATAGCACATAAGCAAGTCAAACGTTAAACAGCACCAGCAGCGTTTTAAGCCAAATGCGGAAGTAAAGCGCACCGAGTGGCTCGCGTCGACCAATGACGACACTTCCGCTTCTGATCTCTGCTTGTTTCCGGTTTCTGTAGGTTTCTGCGAAGCTGTCAGTCGCCGTCGTGCTAGACCAGAGGCTATCGAGGGTAGAAGAGATGTCGGCGGCTGCTCCCGGCACCAGCAAGGCGGCCCAAAGTGATGTGGCTGCGAAGAAGAAGAAGGGACCCGGTGCCCTGGCCACGGCCTACCTGGTTATTTACAATGTTGTCATGACAGCCGGGTGAGTCGCGTGTTTGCTAATACTGCTACGGTGGAGCGCGTGGATGTCAAGGCGCCTTTGGAAGAGACGCGGCTAAATCCTCAAAAGATCCACGTTGTGTTGATTTTTGTTTCGTATAACTGCTTAATGATCAATCTGAAAATTCACAACCTGCACCAATATAAGCATTCATTATTGTAACCGCATGCTGCGTGCTCTGCTCCATTGTTAGTCAATGACTTGTAGAGATTAACGTCAACTGACTGAGTACAATGACTGACTGTCAGGTCTGTGGCTGACACAGGACGTGTGTTGTCCATAGACGGTATTTTAAGTTTTAAGACTTCTTTTTATATACATAATCGAGAATGACTTCTCTGAATCATTTCTTTGCCTCACGACGACCTAATGATAACTGTTTCAGTGCACCAGAGACGCCCATTTTATGACCTCCATACAACTTGACCCACATACAGGCTTAGGAGTGTGTGTCCCTCATTGGTTTCAGACTATTGCACAACTGGGTAATGGTTGGAGTTTGCTCACTCCTCCAACTAGTTAGGTCACTTTGTGTGTCAGCATTGTGTGCGTGCATGCCCGTGTTTCAGTGTTTACCTGACTGACTTCTGAAGGAGACATCATCATTCTTCACACAGGAATCTTTTGCCCTGCTGGAGTCCCTTTAGACCTCATTAGGGTCTTGAGTGAGGACAGGCTCATTCATTTATTTACACTAAATTCTCACACTTGCATGAATCTCTGCACTTGAAATGCGTCCTGCCGCGCTGTATCCTCACTCTTTTTTAGGGCTCAAGTTAAACTGATTTGTCTTTACTTGCTTCAGCTGTTGGTATCTTGTCTTTTTAGCAACTTTGTGATATCAAGGCTGTTTTCTTTGCAGATGTAATGTTACGTATAAAAATGACCTTTTTTTTTTTGCAAAGTTTGGTTAAAACACACTGATCTATCATTCAGAAGCATTTACAGATTTAAGTGCAAAATAAATGTCCTGTGTGTGATTGTGTTTGTGTGGTTTCTTTTCTGTATAAATCCCATTTCTGTCATTCTTCTGCAGGTGGTTGGTGATCGCTGTGGGACTGGTCAGAGCCTATTTGGCCAGAGGAAGCTACCATGGGCTGTACTACTCCATCGAGAAGCCTCTGAAGTTCTTTCAGACTGGTGCTCTTCTGGAGGTGAGATGGAAGGTTGCTGCTTCATGCAACACCACATATCTGCTTCCCTTCGAGGGGATCAGGTGTTCTCTTTCCCCCCGTTTGTTGGCCCAGTTTCCTACCCTGGCTGGGATGTGACTGTGGTTCCCATGAGATGGCAGATAAACTACATTTTGTAAGAGGATGTGACTGATTTAAGAAAGTAAAATAACATTATTGAGCTCTATTGGGAATTTTCAGTTCACTAAACAGATAAACAGTTGGCCCAGTTGCACAGGGTCAAGGTTCAGTTTTATTTGATTGAAGTGACCCCCTCCACACGCACGCTTATGCTAACCAACACAAATTTTCCTCGATTTAGAGAAATAAAGCTCTAAATCTCTTAAAGTGTTGGATTGTTACTGCATCACACATTCAAAACATCCTTAATGTTCATTTTAAATCGAGTGTTTTAACGTTTTTTTGCGCCCTGCTGTTGTCCAGAATGACCCTCAGGCATGTACAGTAACACATAGTTTCACAAGCCAGTTATCTGTACACTGGTTGGTATGTCCTCTACAACATTGTCACCATGGTAACCAAGCGTGCCATTCGCACCGCATTAAAGGCACAGAGCATATTGAATACTTTATTGATATTTTCTGTGATCCCACTCAGGAAGCATTGTGTAAAATAACATTACACTTTTGTACTCGCAGAAACACACACACACACAGTTGTGTCTCACGTTCACATTAATTGAAACAATTAACAGCAGTGTAACCTTTCTCTGCTGTCAGCAGTGCAGAAAGTAATTCTTTTAAATTCCCTTTTCTCTCACAGATACTGCACTGTGCTGTGGGTGAGTTCCCTCCTTCGCCATCAACTGTCTGTTATTGATTCGTCAGACGTGAATGTATCGTATCAATGTGTTGTACATGAAAATGTTTGATCCAAGCTTTACACCCCCACCAGGCACCTGTAACCATATTTGTTGAACCAGTGAGTGTGTGTTATGTTGCAGCGGCCTGATGTGACATCAGATGAGTGTAATTATGCCTCAGTAAGCTGCACATGTATCACAGCTAAATATGCACAGACGCTGGCTGGTGTTTGGCTGCCACGCTTCAGTCCATTTGCTTCGTTATCAAGGATTAATGGAAGATTACTTAGCCTCCCTGCAGCTGCTCTCTGCTCAGAACAAACACACACTGCTGTAGGCTTCTCTCTGGAGCTGAGATCAATACGCCCCATTCAATATATGGTGCCATTTACACGCTAGTGCTCTTTCAAAAATAAGAGTAATACGGCATTTCTAATCTGTTTGATATTTGAAGTGTGGGCAGTGATTCCGACTCACACGTCGCTGTCGTCCTCTCTCATTTTCCAGGAATTGTGCCGTCTTCTGTCGTCCTGACTGGATTCCAGGTCCTGTCCCGGGTCTTCCTCACCTGGGCCATCACACACAGCGTCAGGGAGGTAAAATGCCCCCTTTTCTTGAAAGTTTGTTTGAAATAAGTGACCCAGAACTGTTAAAATAAACAAGAATTCCTGTTAATATACTGTTTGCCCTGTTAATAGATGGGAGAGGTCTAACTGTAAGTAAAGTGAGACGGTCTTGCTGTAGGGTTGCAGCATTGTCTCTGCTGAGCTTCAGTGTAGCAAATAACAGGAATTTTGAGGTGGAAATCCTTTCTTTCCTATGTGTGTTTTTGGCTGCCATTCTTTCCAAGCCAATTAATTCATTTTCCCGTCTTTGTGTCCGTTTTCCTGCATCATTTCAAGCGTGCTCTTTCTGACTTAACATCATATTTGCATTGGTTTTTAACTGTAGCTGAGGACGGCGACCGTGCACCTGCAGTGTGTTTGACAACAACAGCATGGTTCTGCATTAAAGGCTCTTGTTTGTTCTGTCGTACAGCAGCATGTTGTCACCTCTGCTGCTCTTTGGTCCCGCCGCCTCACCTGCGCCTCTCCTCAGGTGCAGAGCGAGGACAGCGTGCTGCTGTTCGTCACAGCCTGGACGGTCACGGAGATCATCCGCTACTCCTTCTACACCTTCAGCCTCCTCAATCACCTGCCATACCTCATCAAATGGGCAAGGTAGGAACGGTTGGCTAACCTGTCTTGTTTCTCCAACTGATGTTTAAAGATGCCGGTTGGCTTGTTTGGTACTTTCTTTTATGACTCTGGTGTTTCTGTAAATGAATCCATTCCTGAATAAGGCTTTTATTATGAAAGAGTGTCACTTGTGGAAGATTGTTACTGTACTTGCAAGATGCTGGCTTGCAGTTAAAATAGTTAAATAGCAGTTATTGTATGTGATTCTAGTCTGAAATGATCACTATTCCTTAGGCAGGCTTACACTTTCCATTAATAATAATTAGTGGTAGGAGCTCCTTGCATACACACACATCTGTCTCTTGGTATGCAGGGTATCCTTTTAATCTGTTTCTAGTTATTTGCTAAGATTTCCAATAATCCTAAATGGTATTAAACTCCGAGTATCTGAAATACACCTTCTGCTCTAGATACACCTTCTTCATCGTGCTTTACCCCATGGGAGTGACGGGGGAGCTGCTGACCATCTATGCCGCGCTGCCCTACGTGCAGAAGACGGGCCTGTACTCGATCACCCTCCCCAACAAATACAACTTCTCTTTTGATTACTACGCCTTCCTCATTGTCGTCATGCTCTCCTACATTCCACGTAAGTCATCGCACATTTTCCTTTTGCACATTTAATATATTCTCTGTTAAATCACAAATGGATCTTTCCGCTGAAGTGATTGGGGGTGATTGTGTATAAAAAAAGATCTCTTAGAGATTAAAAGGCGCAATATTAAAATGCCAGTGACATAAGGACAGGACAGATGAAGCACAAGACAAGACTACAGTTGGAGAAAATAGTAAAGAAAATAATTTTTAAATCTGAACTTTCATTGTCTTCAGTCAATGTACTTTTGGTGTCCTAGTGGTTGAGTCGGGAACTGCAGCACCGCCTTTCTGGACCCTGCTGCACCTCTCAACTGGTACTCTAAAACGAGTTACCAAACACAACCCTAGTCTATTGTATTGGAATGTCTTTCTGTTGCTAACAACGTTTCGATAGACGTGGCTCACAAGAGTTTAAATCACCTGCTCGCCCAGACCTGGACCTCATACTGACGCCTGTCCGCCCTCTCTCAGTGTTCCCCCAGCTTTACTTTCACATGATACGACAGAGAAAGAAGGTGCTGGGCCACGCGGAGGACTACAGCAAAGTGGAGTGACCTGACCTCAACGGCAAGAGCGACTGAGTGAGAAAGAACCTAGAAAAACCAAAAGAGGAGGAAAAAAACAAACACAAGGTCCAGTCAGAAGTGGCCTGGATGAAGAAAACTCTTAACAGTCAACCTTCTCCCCCCCCCCCCCCCCAGCTCTTGTCCGGGTGCTCACAGTCCATCAGCGACGGTTGATCTTTCCAGTTCCAATTTATTAACGATACGCAACGAGTAATTGTTTAGTCGGGGAGCTCGCAGCAGGAAAGAAACTGTAGGTTGCCATGGATACGGTTAAGCTGCTGTCTGAGCAATGAGCAAATCTGGGGCACAGATGAGCATTAAACTGAGCGCCTTTCTTTAAAACGTCATTGTTCCCACACTGGCGGTGATTTCTGCAGCTCGTTCTGTCTGAGTTAAGAATCTCTTCTGCTTTTATGGCAGCGAACGTGTGACGAACCCCGGTCGTTTGCATCTGCACTGATTGTTTGTGGGACTTTTCTTTTTTTTTTTGTCCCCCAAATTGCTTTGATTACATAATTGAGTTGAATAAACCTCTCGCTTTCTGAGTCTGCATGTTTTTTTTGGTTCGAGCTGCTCGTGCACACTGCTGTCTGTTAGTTTGGATCTCTGTCAGTTTCATCTTGATCACATGACCCTTTAATGCTGACTTGTTTAACATGAACGGTTTTTTGGGGGGGGGGGGGATGTGCCGCAGCCCCTCGCTCGTCTTATCTCTCCTTTAATGCTCTTGCATTCAGAGGATTGCGTTTTCTTTGGCGTTTTTAATTTGGGTTTAAAAGAAAGGGAATCTTTAAGACCAAAGCAGCACAACACACAGTAGCAGCAGCTTCCGAGCTTTAACTTGTGACCTGTAGCCCCAAACGTGGATGTAGGATTTACACCTTTATGGACTTTTTGTACAGAGTGACGTGAACATAGTTTGGTAGTTTATTTATTATTCCGTCTCCTGAATATCTGTTGTAAAACGCTGAGTCAGATGAGTCTCATTTTCTGTACCAGAAACGGGGAGTTTTGTAGTTGCTTTTGGAATTCTGACGGCTCAAATTTTAGGCTTTTTTTTGTTTGTTTTTCTTGCTACATTCTCTTCCTTCCTCTCTAGACATGTCTTCAGTGTTTGAATTGATCCAATAAAGTCCAACTGTAGATTGCTTTCTCCGTCTTGATGCCCTGATTGCACACGGTCCCCTCGCCTTTTCCTGCCTGTTTCCCTATGCGTTCCCTGTCATAGCCGGAGCGGAATGATGGCGACGTTCCAGCTCAGACGCATGGCACATGTAACTGGTTCTACTGAGGAAAGTTTTGATACCGCCGTTTTGTTCTTGCATGGGCCCAGTCAACTTTGTACAGGTATGAACGAGTATATATTTACAATAAACCTGTCATAAGAGCAAATTCATCCCTTTTCATTATTACCGGGCTTCTGATGGACCTCTGCTAATTTGGGGGATAAGAAAAGAGGTTTAACTTGTGCTTTAGCGCGAGTGTGTGGGATGACTCATTTGTTCGTACACTGTGTGGGTGGGAACATTATACAATTCATGGCACATTGAAGAGCAGCTGCACATCCAGTCTGCAATAATTTCAGAATTAATCAAGCTCAGGCGAAGCCGATACAATTATTTCATGCTACGTCCACGTCTGAAAGGAAAATTACTGTCTCATCTCCTCTGAAGAAGGCTTCATGGAGTGGCCATTGTGTTATAATGAGCTGTTCTATCGAACATGTCAGCTTATACTGGGACTGCTCTGGTTTCTGAAGATGAAATAAAATGGCAACACATGTTGCATTAGTCATTTTGATCTGACAAATCTTTAAAATCAACTCAAAATTCAAATTCCTTAGATAAAAAGCAGCAGAGTGGATCTCGGTTCACATATTTTCTGTATCAGTCTTCATGGTTCTACCTTATCTGCGTTTATCTGTCTGGATTGTTGTGTTACCAAGTTAGCAGAGATATTTTTTTCAAATCTAATAGAACTACACAGCACTGAAAAACTCGAGGTTAAAAAAAATGCAATAGTGCAAAAATCTGAATGGTAAAAGAGAATTGTGAGTGCGATATTTTTACAGGCTTCACTCTGGTTGTTATCCTCACCGGTTCAATTCTGCACACGTGTTCGCACGTGCGCACGTGCGTGCTCTACAGTCTCACTTTTGGATGGAAAGTGACCTTTGGTACCGCTCCTGTCCACGGTGCCCATGAAGCATCCGGCTGCTGGGGGCTGTTACGGTGTCATGAAGGGGGTGGGACGTGTTTCCCTGCAGGGATAATAGCTCTGCTCCAGACACCTGAATGTTCCCTGACTCAGAGGCCTGACCTTCCTGCCAGCCTGGCCAGTCAGCAGACCAGAGAATCTGGGAATAAATAAAGAAGCAAATAATTAAAAAGAAAAAAGAAAACACTGACTTCAAGAGAAACTTCAGCAGAATGGATCAAAGTCACGAGAGGGAAGATAAAACCGAATTTAAGGAGTTGAATCAAGACAAGTTCACATCCGACTGAAATCTGACATTGCTTGATGTGAGTAGAATATTTAAATATGGCCACAGGACCGCTGATCACAGCAAACACTCGGCTTCCTGTCACGTGGAGGCATTTTAAATTTACTAAGCGCACAATGCAAATAGGACCAATGTAACTTGATTACAACTCCAGAATGAGACGCCACTCATCACAGCCGAGCCAAAGCCTGATTTAGGCAGTTTTTAACACCAAACTCTTCACTTTATAGTTAATAACAAAGGTCCAAAAACACCACCACCATCCTTGAAATGGTCATTGGATGGGGATTCCATGAGTTTCAAACAAAACTGTGAAAAAAATCCAAATCAAATCAGGTATCAGTTAAAAAAAAAATCTGTGCACTCTCTATTTTTTATAATTGACATGAATAATGTGACGTTACAGGATTATTTAAGAATATTAATCACCAGATGAGGTCCAGTGCAGTTATATACTGAGATGTGCACTCACCTACACCTGTTTCTTGTTTGAGGGTCGGGGTTCATTTAAACCCCAGTTTGTGTAGGAGTGCGTGTAGGCGTGCGTGCGTGTGGGGGTGAGTTCGTGTGAGTGTATGACGGCGTTCCAGCTGTGCGTACCGGTCCGCCCATTCGTCGAAAGCTGGCGGGGGTCGCGCAGCCTTGAAGTTGATTGACAGGCGTGCGGTCCAATGGGTGCGCGCCAGTGCGTGACTCACCGCCCTCCCGCTTCCAATGGACGCGCGGGGGCCAGGCGGGCTCCAGGAAGCACCCTTGGTTGAATGGCAACCGAGGCAGCAGTTGGCGGCGTATATGTTGTGATGCCGAGGTCCAAACCGACGCCGAACGGACCGTCCGAGGCTGCGGGGGGACTCTCCGGAACCGCGTGAACGCTGTGCGCGGCGCCGGGCCACGGATTCGCTGCGTACACGGCGCGGCCGCAGGTCCAAGCAGGAGTCGGTTGGCAGAGATTTGGGCAGTGATGGACAGCTGTTGCACATCGATCCGGGGTTAGGCGCGCACGGGCTGTGATGTAATATTAACCAGGCAGCACCATGGACCGGCCAGCGGGTCGTTGCGGTTGCCAGACGCAGAGGAGGACGCTGGCGAGGAGGAGCGGCTGAGTTTTTCTCCTCCGTTCTCATCAGCGCGGGCGTGCGCGGATCGTGATGATGCTTTTTCGTGAACGCGAGGCTTCCGCCGCGGCGCAGGCTGCAACGTTCGGCCAGCAAAGGCGCAGCCAGACCCGGCGTTCATCCGCCGCAGCGAACCTGGAATTCGCCTTTTTCATCTGCTGACATCACCGTGTTTCCCCCCCCACGCACGCACACGCCTCGAACACCGTGAGACATGTCCGGAGATATAACGGGCTCGCGGCGTAATTGATGGGTTTGCTCTCTGGAGAGTCCCCGAGTTGCGTAATTGCGTTTGCGCCTTCTGCCGCGCACTCTCCACGGACGCCAGTTAATTGGCCCAATGATGTGGGGCCAAATCCACCTGGATCCAATGTTCCCTCCTCTCTTGTGAAAACTGCCCCCTGTGACTTTTGCGCATGTTCAATTGTTTTTTCCGACTCCCAAATCACGCGCTCTTATTTTGAGTGAACCCAAATTAGTTTTTTTTTTTTAAAGAATGGATATTTGCCGTCAAAAGCTGGAGACGGAGTGTTGAGAAATGTAACTCGGGACGTTTAAATCGTTGTAAAATCTTCTGTAAGCGTTTGTGTGGGCACATTCTGCTGCTGCCTTCTGTTTTCCACAATGTCCAGATCCAATAGTGTCAGCCCACCCGGAGTCGGTGCGCCTGGGTTGAGGGGCGGGACCGAGATCAGATCAGCCTGGGGCGAGTCTGAGTCCGTGGCCAACGGGTGCCCGTACTTTGCCAAATCTCCGCGCAAGAAGCTCACCCGGACTAACAGTCGGTGGAGGGACGAGGATGATCCGGAACGCCGGCAGCCGGGGCGAGCCTCCACGACTGTCAGCAGGGTCAGCTTCAGGTCTAGGTCGGCTTGGCAGGACCATGGCGACGAGAACCGGGACCAAAAGCGCGCATCCCCGAAGCGTGGTGA
Source organism: Takifugu flavidus (assembly GCF_003711565.1). Classification (NCBI taxonomy): domain Eukaryota; kingdom Metazoa; phylum Chordata; class Actinopteri; order Tetraodontiformes; family Tetraodontidae; genus Takifugu; species Takifugu flavidus. The sequence goes on along the minus strand of NC_079520.1, from coordinate 2,251,687 downwards.
CGGCGAGGTGAGACCCAAGTCCGTGGAGCTGGGTCTGGAGGAGCGCAGAGCCAAAACGAAGACAGACGAGGAGGAAGCCATGTCGGAGGAAAAGTTTTCCCTGGTGGCGTGCTGCATCGGCGTCATGCAGATTTTCAAATCCAAGAAGTTCCAGTCAGAGAAGCTGGAGCGCCTCTACCAGCGCTACTTTTTCCGTCTCAACCAGAGTAGTTTGACTATGCTCATGGCCGTGTTGGTGCTGGTCTTCACGGTCATGCTGGGCTTCCACTGCTCCGGCGGGACGGCGAACACGACCTATGTGGTGGTATTTTCCGGGGCCATCGTCCTCACACTGGTCCTCATGGTGGTGTGCAACAGGAACGCTTTTCACCAGGACCACATGTGGATCGTGTGTTACGTGGTTATCCTGCTGGTGCTGGTGATCCAGGTGACAGGAGTGCTGCTGGTGGAGCCCAGAAGTGCCTCGGAGGGAATTTGGTGGACGGTGTTCTTCATCCATGTCATTTACACCCTGCTGCCTGTCAGGATGCGCGCCGCCGTCATCACTGGAATTATACTTTCCGCAGTTCACGTGGCCGTTTCTTGGATGATAAATGGCATAGACAGCTTTTTCTGGAAGCAGGTACGTAAAGACACGCGGCGCAACTATTAAACATGAGGCGGAAGTTCGAGATGAATGCGCATCACCAGTCAACCGGTGAAGGGTTCTACGGTGGATGTCAGGGGGGGCGCAGGCTTATGTAAGAACCACGCAGCAATGGCGTGCACACTTTCTCCAGAGGGTCAGCCGCCACCTCACGGAAGGGGACCTTTTTGTGTGTTCCCAACAATCTCCCTTCCGCACACACACACACACACACACTGCGTGAAAGTTGCAAAAGTAGCGGGGTAATGGGACAGGATGCGGGGCCGGGGAGGGAGCTGCAGCCGCGGGACAGGCTTTCCGCCCGGCCTGGCCCTTCAGAACACGTCACAACTGCCTTCAGATGTGGTCAGCTGCCCGTCTTCTGAAGTATCACACGTCTGAGAAGTTCACATTTGCTCTAATCAATCCGTTTTCAGACCAGCGGGGGGTCAAAGACACATTTTGGGCATTCTGGGATGTTACCTAACACTGATGTTGAGGCTTTTTAGTCTAACGACACGGTTGAGATGAACTCACCTGACATTTATGCAGGAAAACATCCTTCATTCGTTTTCAGACAAAGTTTGAATGATTTGACTTACAAAAGTTCAGTATTTGCAACAATAATGTGGTTTTAAATTCATTTGTTTCATATAATTCACCACTCATTTAACATGCCGAGCTTGTGATTGATAGACATTGTCGTCTTTGCTGCGGGATACGCCTCTGGTTGCCACGGAAACTGTATCAGCTGCCAGGCAGTGGCAAGTTTAGCACAATCCAAAGTCACATTGTTTTGCGTCAGAGCCGAGTTGGTTGGAGTTCTTGGGCGCCTGGTCCAACGTGAGAGTGTGAACCTTGAAGAATATCAGGGAATCTGGTCGGATGAGCTCTCATGTCAAACTGGGCGCTGAGAACGTCGCTCAGATGGTCCGTTTCTAAGCCTGTGCTCCTGAAGCGGCAGCGTGCGACTGTAGTTCAGCGACTGTAGTGAGGCGGTGGGAGAGCACGGTGCACGGTGGCCGTCCGCCTGGACTGAAAGTCAGGTGACCTGCCGGACCTTCAGAGCCTGGAGTGCAGCTCCTGCACCAAGATGTGCAACATATTGAGGGATAATTAGGGCTTCTTCTGAAATGAAGTCTGCATTAAAGTGGGAAAGTGTGTTTTGCTTTCAGGCCTAAAACGAGCTCCCTCCGGCTCCGTCCCGGCTCCCGTGAGCTTTGGGGTTGATCGTTTCGGGGATGTTCTGTTAATGGGCTGCCGAGCCGACGCGTTCCTTATAAAATCCGAGCGCCTCGGGGAGCGTTTTAACAGCACCAGTAGTGGACTCTGGGCGGTAAATGTGGAGCCACAAATGGGTTTAATTTCCCTCTGTTATTTACAGGTACCTTTAATTGTGTTGTTGGGCTGCTGTTATTAAAACAGCATTCAGCTGTTTTGGACGAAGCAGTTTCGGAATATCTGGGAAGCATTTTGCAGCTATCCCAGACAAATAATCCTTTAGGACTTTTAATTAAGAAGCACATGTTTAAAAATGAATTAAACAAAAAAACCTGCAGCTTTTGTGCTGTTTTCACGTTCTCTGTAAAAGCTTCGCAGCCTCATTTGGCCCTTTTCCCCTGATTAGGGGTTGAGTTATATTTGCGTTTTTATGCTGCATTAATAATTCAGGTCATGCTTATGAGAGAAACATGTTTGTTTTCACCATGTTTAGTCACAAACTCTCCAAATGCAGCATCAAATGCGCATTTTAAAGCATTATTTTGCGCCCATCTGCAGTGAAATTGAGTTAAAATTCTTCATGACATGTTTTCCTGTGCACCCAAAGTTTCTTATCTATTATTTTGGCCACCAACAGTCTTGATGATAGATATTAAAGGGCACGTTGACGGATGTCCTTCCTTCTCCTTCCTTGTTTCCTCCCCTTCAGGACGCTGGTGTTTGGATGTAGTCGTGCGAGCTGCGCTGATGATTTGGCTTTTCTGTGCGAGTGGCATGTGACCCTGCATCTATTAGTATTTTCTGTCAAAGCCATGCTGCGGCCTAATGTGCTGATGTGAGTGTGTGGGAACGAGCTGCCGTATTTGTTGTTCTTTCCTCGCTGCGCTGTTGTTTTTAGCATATCTGTTCTCCCTTGTTAACGTGGGGCCTGGGCTCCTCCCTCCTTTAGTCCACTGCTGTTTATGTGACATCCCAAGATAATTCTCTCGTTTCTTTATATAAAGGGATATTCTCGTGTTTCCCAAGTCTTCGGAAACCTAATGTAATAATGCAGCTCATTACAGAGGCCTTGTTTTGATCATATAAGGTTATCTTTTAAGATGCTCTGTGCCCATTTTTTATTTTTTTCGTTCAATTCCCATCAACAGTGTCGGAGTGACACACATCTACCAAATCCAGCAGTTGTGTTTAAAGTAGATTCTCCATAAATGTTCAGCGCGACACGCTTGTGGAGCACCCCGGGTTTATTTTGTGAAAGGATGCTTTACATTGATTCTATATTTACTTCTGATTGTTTACCGGTAATGAGGTTCGTTATCAGAAAGAAGGTCAGCCCAGCTTGGGTGAATTATTCATCCTGACGTTCCCCGTGCTCCCTCTGGGCTGCTCAGCGCCACCAAACTCTGTTGGAAATCAGTTTGGTTTAATTGCAGCACCAGTTTAGGCTGCAGCAGACACCAGCATCTATCTGCCTTAGCTGTTAGCTTTGATGCTAACGGTGTGACCCCCCCCCCCCAGGTCTTCATCGATATTGCCAGCAGCAGCAAATAATCCCAACAAACGTACAGTTCATCCTTATTGGGTGTGAGCCTAAAGAGCACGTGTACCATGCATGTGAGAACAAATGCAGCTGACATCAATCCGACTTTGGTGTTGATCCATGTTCCGATTGTCCTGCTTGCTCTGGTTCTGCTTGCTCTGGTTCTGCTTCCTGGTTCTGCTTGCTCTGGTTCTGCTTGCTCTGGTTCTGCTGGAAAGCCCTGCCTTCATATTCCAGACTGCAGCTTCTTCTGCCTGTCTAATTGAATCGCCTGGGTTCCTGTAATATGTAGGAATTCAAAACAGATGACCACAACATCCCCTCGTCTCTTTTACCTGCCTCCTCCGACCCCCTCTCTCCCGGGCCTGACATGTTTTTAATAACCCCGGGAGACGATCTAACCGCCCCCCTCCCCCGCAGGATAAGCTGCACGTCCTATAGGACCAGAAAGAAGTGTCCCACAAAGAGGACTTCAACATTAGCGTGGCTCCCATTGCTGCGGTCTCTTGTTATTTAGCCGCGGTCACAGCTGCGTGCTTCTTTCTTTAACTACGCCTGAGAACGGGAGCAGCCACAGGTGGGGTTTCACAGAGGATGCTGCTGGTCGGGAGGTCAAAGTTCAGGCTTTCCCTAATGAAAATGTGTGTGTAGCTCCTCCATAACTCACCATCCCAGGCTTTTCTTTCACCCATGGGAACACGTATTGAATCATCGCGGCCGCCTTGCAGACGACAAATGACGTCACCAGACGCACATTCGTCTTTTCCCCGTTTCAGTCAAACCGCTGCGGCTTGCTCGCGTCCTTTTAGTCCCCGAAATGTCACTCGTCGGCTTGAGAATGATGCATTTAATACGCGTGTAAGTGCTGCCCGAGGCTACGTCCAGCAGGCCATAAGCAGCATCGCTGGCCTTATGTGACGTTGTTGATGGCGCCGTTAAAAGAGGCCGTTTTGTCGGCTGAGTTTTCCTGATTCTTCTCATCGCGCCGTTATTAACTTGAATCATTAGAAGACGGAAATGACACGTCTCTGATGGGGAACGGCGAGCCCCACAGAGATGCAGAGGAAGCCGGTCGGCGAACAGATCTCGTCAACAACTCTCGATCTCGGCAACGATTTGCACCACGGATGAGCTGCAACAGTGGTGATTGGGTCGCATCCCTCAGTTTAAGGGTCGTAATTACCAGCTTCAGAGCGATCCAACCTCCTCAAATTCGGGCTAATGTGGAACACCTGCTTCAATTATTGGAGAAAATGATCAAAAACTCACAAACGTGCTGTTAAATCTTCTGTCAAGACTCCATCTTCTATTTTGTTGCCCGTGCGGAGTCGCTGGTCACCTGTGGTTTAATGAGACGCCGTCATTATTCTCATCAGTGTCAGTCATGTGACCTGTGTCCACAACGTACAGAAATGTCCAGTTTTATAGCGCTTTGTCCTGATAAAGTGCCAACGTAAACATTAGCACCTCTTATCTTTTTGAACACATGAATTAATGGATCCTTGTTTGCATTGTAAACAGATCACCTTTCAGTTCTGTGGCCTTTGTAATAGTTGTTTTTTTTCTATCCGCGAGCTTTAACAAACACTTTAACAGGTTTGTTTTTCCATTTTGTAATGTGGACCTGCACCATCGTTATACCAGCCCGCCCCGGCGGCCCATTATCAGCTCCCTGAGTGGCCGGGACGAGCATTTTAGAGCTGAAGTGCTCGCTGCGTGGCTGTTTCATATGTCTGCAGCGCGCTGGTTAGTTTTATAATCCTCACGCATTCAACACCTTAAAAATAGCTTCTTTTCAGCCCGCCCGTGTGCTCCGGCCTCGGAGTCTCCCGGTCAGGACCGAGCTTACCTTTTCTGATGAAAGGCTCGGCGTTACTATATTATTATTAGTCTTATGCCACTGGAATTGTCCACAGAGCGGCCGTATTGCGAGATTAAAAATGAAAATTCCCACTCATTCAGCAGCGTTCCAAGTGCCCCCCAGAAACGGCAGGAGGGGAAAGTCGGGATGAGAAGCCTGAAGGATGAGTGTTGGATCTGGCTCCATCAATCAAATCCACGGGCTAATATCATTTATTAATGATGCTGCTGTGGTTCTGCTGTGGCACCGCTCTGGGGAAGGTCACACAGCTTCTGTACTAACATCCCCTCCTTAACCCTCATGAAGGACCTGCATCAAGGGGTTCCATCTTTCTTCTGGGAGGTCTCTTCAGGAGCGGGAAGGCCTGGGCCGCGCCCTGTTTATCCCTCACTCGGAACCAATGTGTCTCTTTAAAGGAGGGGTCGATTTGGCCCCGGGCCCCCTCCGTTATTGTCTCGTTTCGATCAAATATTATTGAGGGGGAGCGGTTTCTGGAACATTTCCTTATTTTCTGGTGCGGAGTCGAACCCTGGCGTCTGAGAACAGTCCACGTGTGCGGGGGCACTCCTTTCCCAGTGTTTATGTGAGCACGGTGGCAGCCTGGGAATTTTTTTCTGGCTGTTGTCTGCTGCCGAAGTGACCTCACACGCCAGGATTTCAGTCTCGGGGAGAGTTTAGCTGCTTGTTTCTGAATGCACGAACAGCGCGCTGGTTCGGAAATAGCAGTGAGTAAATCACCAGATTTACTGTAACCCAGCTTAAAACCAGGAGCTGGTTCTGTTTTTCTGTGTTCCCTTGTGCCACATCCATTTTTATTAGGTGTGCGCTCCTTTCTGCTGACTGCAAGGAGGTTTTCATTTCTCCTCTGTCATCTCACCGGCTCACAGGGGGATGGAACAGGGGTGAAAACTCCTGGTAAACTCATGAATATGTGTATGCTGAGTGTCTCCATGCCCTCATGCGTAAATCCAGCGGTCCATGATGCCAGGGAAACCGCTGGAGCCTCAACCCCTGGTTGGCTTTTCCATATTATTCATCGTGCCTCACGGCATCTCTCAGCGACACAAGCTAATATTACAGTTTTTATTCACCCAGGTGCAGTGGACATCGGCTATTTTTAGCGTTTCTGCTTCTCAGTCGTGGTTTGTTTGGTGATTTATGGTGCGCTGGTGTCGCGAAGAGCAGTAATAAATGCCATATGTCAAAGCTGTCAGTGGTCGCCTGTGTGACGTGAAGGTAATAAACAGGTAATGAGCAACAGTCTGCGACAGAAGCGGAGATAAAACGTTCTGAGAAACCAGTTCTGGTGTGGGGAAATCTGCTCTTACTCCATTTCTGTTAACAGCCCACGAAACTATCCGAGGAAAAAGAAATTCTCATCGCAGACTCATGATCCACCAGAGAGGATGGGTGGGAAATAAGCAGCGAAAAGATGGCAGCGGGCTCCCAAAGACCGAGAGCGAGCTGCTTCTCCAGAGGAGAGACGCCTTTTCTCTGATTTAGGAGCTCTGCGAGGAGACCTCCGAGCCGACTGAACCTTATTTACAGCGAGCACGCTGCGCTTGCTTGCACGGTAACATGGCGTGCCTCACAGGCTGCTTTTGTCAAGGTGCCACGAAGAGGCCATTGAGCCCATTATGTGCTATTATGCTAATTGTGGACGGTAAACCTTTTGTCATCAGTAATGAATGCGAACCCATTGTCCCGTCATTGGGACCACTGGAAGAAAATATGCTGCTTTCTTTGTTACTCATAGAAAAGATTCACTCACACGTTCGAGGGTGACTCATTAGTGTGAAAAATGCTGCTTGATTATGGGATTATTCACGAGGCCTTCATCTGTGCTGTGAAATTTAATGCGTCTTGTCGAGTGTGCTAACTTCAGCGCGCATTTTTCGGCGTGATTCTTGAAGGCGCCCCTGACCCGACACATTAAACAAATTCGGCGTGCTTGGCTCCGCGGCTCGTGCGCGCTCCCACAGACCCCTTTATCACTTTATAGTGGCGGCATTGTGAGAGCGACAGAATGGCGGGCTGCACTGGTGGAGCGAGTGCACGACAGAGGCTGCATGTTTGGCCTTTGTCAATTACCCCTTCTATCAGGGGAGAGGAACCATTCGCTTCCCAAATGTCCCACACAGGGTGCAGTCATGTAAAAAAAGGAAAAAAAAGGCATTTAGAGCCACATTTTGGAACAGATGAGGGCGAATCACGCATGTTTATCTTTAATGGCATTTAAATCGGGCTCTATTTCCTGGCTGTCACACAGACTGTTGACTGAGTGGGTTCATGTTGAGCAGACTGAAGTGTGTCTGCGCCGCATATGTTTATTCTCATTTATATTTAGAAAGGTCCGCTCAGATTGTGCTAAAAATGGCTTTGAAATTACAGACGGTGCACAACGGGCAGGAAGAACCATCTTTCAGCGCTGAAGTTATCATTATTCTGCGGCCGCCTGTCGAGGAAAGAGTCTCCGTCCTCAGATGTCTCTCCCACATGTGTTTTGACTGCGAGGCACCACGGTAACGGGGTGTGATAAGGCTCCCAGTCTCCCCACCTGGCCTTATATGGAGGCTTTCTCAACGTGGAGCGGGAAGATACGACTGCTCACCAGCCGCAGGTCAAGAATGAGCCGATCCCGTCATCATCCCGTTGTGCCCGTGGACTAAATCGGGTTTCCAGTGTTTGTAGCCACCGAAGCAGAACCCCTGGGGCAGCGCGACGGCGTCAGGAATTTAGATCCAAAGGTGCAAAGACGCCTGGCGAGTTTGGGTTGAATTCTGTCTGTCGCTCTTTCTAAATATATAAATAAAAACCTCTCAGGCGAAGGAAGGGAAGGGAAGTGAGGCGGCAGCAGAGAGGACTCTGTCGCGGTGGCGTCTCAAACGAGTCGATTTTCTCGTTGGATGTCCAGACAGTAGCGTAGCGGAGGACGTAGCATCGCTAGCTGAGAGTTCTTATTCACAGCTCGACTCATAGAACCTAAAGTTCACATTATTCCACTGAGAAACAAGGACAAACTAGTTAAAGCTGCTAAATTGGAGGTGGAAAATGTGAACCCACGGCTCTTCTTTTGCAGGGGACAGCAGAGAGGACTTTAAATTGCTAATAAGCTGCTTTCCTCAGAGTTTAACCTAACAGATGTAAGGATCACCTCCAGGAACTTAGAGCAGCGCTCTCATTTACCCTTTAGCAGCACAACGGTCACTATTAACGCATCGAGCTTTAGGAGACATCACAAAAAGGGAATTCTTACCTCTAAAGGTGGCTAAAAGAGGCCTGATTGACCCTGTTTGTTCCATTACTGTAAGAAGCCTCTGCTGCCTGTTTTGGCTGCAAGCTTCAGGCGTTTAATTGATATTTATTGATGAATAATGAAAAGCGTAACCTTCCACACGGGCCCTGGATGGAGTTTTTTACCAATAATTCATGGCCATCTGAAGCAAAACAATATGGCTCAGTGTTGTTACGCTCTTCTCGGCCCGGCTGATGATATATTATCAGATAGAACACGGACATTCCAGGAGAGAAGTTCACCCAGTCCTGAACGGGAGAGAAAATAGTGCTGGTTCACGAGGAAGGTCACAGAATCAACACACTGTGTGATAAGTTCAGAGGCTCCTCTTGATTATCACAAACGTCTTAGTTCCTGCTAAACCCCCCCCCCCCCCCCCCCCCCCCCCCCCCCTATAATCTTTCCTTGTTCTTTCTTCCTCCTCCTCTTCTGTCACACCTCTTCGCCCGGCCGACCCCCAGCAGACGGGATCCCCCCGGTCGGGGTCTGACCGCCGCGGCCGTTGCTTCTCTGCTTCCTCCTCTGTTTTGATGGGCTGTAGTAACCTCTGGACATTTATTGCTCTTTATGCTAATAAAAGACACGTTACAGATACGGACTATCAACAGAGGATGGCAGTTGTTTCGATGATGTCACGGCATATTTGTGTTGACACGCCATAAAGGTGCTGGGCGCCATGGCGATAGGACAGGTTCGGGGGACGCTCTGATTGTTGTGGCCAGCGGTGCTCAGGGTTCGGGCTGGGTCCCGCAGCCTTTAAAGGCCTCCAGTCTGTTTTGGCCGGCTGTTGTGAAAATCCCAGCGTGGGTGTGTTTGATCTCTCACACAGAACTGTCATGGCCGCCGGCTACCAGACACCCAAACACAACAGACGGACAGACAGGGGAACCATCACGAGAGCCGCGTGGATAAAACTGTGGAAACAAGCCGAGGCGGCAGGGAAGTGTGTGGGACAGCCGACGGCGCGCACGTTTCCTTTGGTTAGAGCCCAGCTGGAGCCTCGCTGGCAGGGAGCGGGACACGAGGCAGAGCTGGACCCTTTCCTCCTCATCCTCCTTCTGTTTACTTTGAAATCACGACGGGCTCCTGGAAACACAACTGCAAGCGAACCGGATGTTCTGAACTCTGTAAAACTTCATTGGTGATCTTTGGAGACCTCACGGGGGTTTCACCAGGACAGGTCCCCACCGGGGTCACTCATTTGGTTGATGCCATCCACAGAGTAATCATGTTGGCGGTCAGTTTGGGTCGATCCTTTGCCGATTCTGTGGTTTTGTACTGCAGCTGAGTCGACGATCTCCTGTTTTTGGAGAGGAAAAACAATATTTGCAGCGTTGGGTTCTGGATTTGGAGCGCTGGGCTCGTTCGGGCTGCCCGGGGAGGCCGTCTCCTCCAGCCGTTCTCTCGCTAAGCTCAGGACAACTCTGACAACACGCTGAGCCCGCGACAGGATATTTGTTTTCTAGTGTCTCTTAAAGCTGTGCTGGTTCTACGGCTGCACGTAGGGAGAAGAACAAAGCCTCCTGGGCTCTGAATAAATCCACAGAGTCTCTGCCGTTGTCGTTTCTTTCTCCTGTTGGGACCCACAGACCTACCGGCTCTTTTAAATATAGAGACCTGGTTCTTCGGAGAGTTTTCAAAGCTCCTGAGGAGGGAAGCAGTTCACTTTATGTCTCTTCTCTTTTGACGGCCTTTTTCACGTTTGTTGCTGGTCTTCAAAGCGATGAGTCAGGGAACGACCTTTCAGACCCCGGGAGGTTCAGTCGCCGGGCTCCTGGGAGCCATCAGGGTCAGTTGAAAGCTTTTGCTGCAGCCCAAGTGTTGCTTCCTGTCCCCTCGTTTCCTTTATTCAGGTATCGCCTCTCCCCCAGAATCAGGGCAGTTTTATTTGACTAGATTTCATTGTGCACTATAAAAGATAAAAAAGAGAAACCTTGAGATCCAGGTCCATGTTCCCCACCTGGCAGAAATGTCACTTCACCATCTTTTGATATTAGGAATGCTGATAAATACTGTAGTACAGACAAACCCAGTAAATTAGGGCTAGATTGGGGCCACAGTTGGTTTTGGCCTTTCCTCGTCGGCTTCATTAGGACTTCAGTTGTCCTAAAATGCACTTTAACTCCCAGTCGGAGAATTAAAAGGGTACTTTAATAACCGCAGGATCGCCTCGGTGATAAGAAAGGTATTGCAGCCATTCCAGAAACCCATCTTCCACGCATACGGTTGGATCTTTGCTCTTATTCCTGCTAACAAGAGCTTTCATTTAGCAGCCAGCAGCATTCCAGGTGAAATCCCTCCATAATTCACTGCTGGCCCTCACGTGAGAGACTTTCCCCTTCTTGTACGCTGCCCCGCACACTCGTGCTGGACGTGGGCCGCGCGCTGTAATCAGCATTAAGCACATGACACGCATTGATCCCCACGCCACACAATGTGCCCCAGTGTGCTAACTAAGGGGGTAATGGATCGCCACGAATTTCTAATCGAAACTCAAAGAAAAACTTGGACGCGGACGGTTTATTTTGCTTAAAATAAACCTCGGCTTTGGCCGTTCGCTCCAGGAATTTGTAATCTTGGAAGTGCCGAGGGGCGTCCTAGTTGAGTCCGTGCTGGCATGCATGATGGCGGCGGGTTAATAGCGGCGATCAGAGACGCCATGTGAGTGGGGGGGGGAAGCTAACAATCATCAACTTCACCGTAGCTGCAAACGCCTTCAGGTTGAGGCTCTTAAGATTTAAAACTTTATTGTTCTAATCGGTTGCGGCGATGCACCGAAGGGAATCCCTGATGCACGTAAGGATCTTTTTTATTCAAAGCGGGTTCTCGGTCCTGTGCACAAATTTGGCCTAGCGTTAAGAGAGAAACATCTAGCGCAGATTTCTGTGTGGTTGCCCTGACGATGATCTCTGGGAAACGTGGGAGTGTGTTTTTCCTACTTTTCCTCCACGGTGAGAAAAAACACACAGGTTTCCTAATAAGGCCCGGCCGAGGCCCGGCAGTATTAATAGACTGGTACCAGTTCTGGGCAATATTCGTATTGACCTGTTGAGAGTCTTAATCCGATGCACGCCGTTTCCGTGGTAGCGGGAGAGTGGGGTGCTACGTGAGCGGCGGCGCGGGAAGCAGAAAATGACTGTTTTTGTTTGGACAGGTTTGTTCTCTCTCTCTGCTGCTCACATGCCTCACACTCCTTTTTTAAATATAATATCCAGCATTATTCACAGGAGCTGACCCCCCCAGAACCTCTGGAGGGGATCGTCCTTTCTGCCACTGAACCCTCTGATTCTCTGAGGCCATTTCCTCCAGCCGTCTGTCTTCAACATGCTAACTGGGCCGCTTTGTGAGCTCTAATAATCAACTTCTTCATCCAGGCGCCGAACGATGGGGTCTTTTTTGTGTTTGCTGAATGGAGCAACTACCGGTCATGTGATCGGGGAATCGTGCGGTCCAGCCATCCTCTGCGGTCACATCTGCATCGTTCTCAGGAGTTCAGTGACCAGGAAGTGAGCAGAAGGTTTCCTGGGTGCATCAGTACCTCCAGACTGATAATTAGTCCTTTTGAAATCGTCATCACAGCGGTTTGATGCAACCGGTCCCACAAATTTAGTTTAGTGATGTTGCTTTTTTTCCCCGTCAGACTCGTGTTCGGAGCACTTGACCTTAAACGTGTCACAGATGCTTTGGATTTAGGCTGCAGCTTGAAGGAGCCAACTGTCCCTTTAATGTACCGGTGACCCGGGTCGCATTTCCAGGCGCCGATCGCTGCACGACATTTGTTTCTGCTCCGCGTGCTTGTCGACAGGAAGTCGGCTTCAGTGTGCTGGATGAATGTAATGAAGCCATTTCCCCCGGTTTCGCCCCACGCTGCTCATCTCCTGCCACTCCTCTCTTCAGTGTGAGCTGCTGGTTCTGTTGGAACCCTGCTGAGGGGTTTTGGGCTCGATAAAGATCCGCTGTGTCTGTTCAGTTTTTTTTTTTCCAGCGCCAGAGAAGCTTGTGGTGTGAATGTGATTCAGCGGCCCGATTTAGCCCATTAAATGGCGCTATGAAAAGAATGCATGACTGGCGGTGGCCCGTGTGGGCCTCCACGTTCTGGTCCAGTCTGGGAGCGGCGCTGCCCTGGATTCACAACAGGCGGTTTGGTGCGAACCCGGGAACCTGACGGCGTCCCCGGAGCGCCGGACACCTCGAGCGTCTCCTGCTCCCATCAGCGATCAGCCGTGAGAGTTTGGCGGTGCTGTTGTTCGGGCTCCAGGGCAAGAACATGGTGATGGTCAGCTGATCAGCCCAGAACCGCGTGCTTGTCATGTCTAAATGTTGAGGTCCTTACAGCCTCCCCTGCTCAATAATTAAGTTAAAAGGGTTGATTGTTGATTGACCTTTGGCGAACGTCTGAGGCTTCTCTGGACGCCTGTCCCAACGCTGTCCCGCTGTGTCTCCGCCAGATCGTGTCGAACGTGCTGATCTTCTCCTGCACCAACATCGTGGGAGTGTGCACTCATTACCCCGCCGAGGGCTCCCAGAGGCAGGCCTTCCAGGAGACCAGGGAATGCATCCAGGCCCGCCTCCACTCGCAGAGAGAAAACCAGCAGCAGGTGAGCGCCAGTGCGGCGAAACCTTCGGAAACGATGGTTTTCCGCCTCATCCCTCCTCCTCTTCCTGACGTATCGGCGTTCGCCCCAAACTCACTCCCCTCTCGGCTCGTTGCAGGAACGTCTCCTGCTCTCGGTGCTGCCGCGCCACGTTGCCATGGAGATGAAGGCGGACATAAATGCCAAGCAGGAGGACATGATGTTTCACAAGATTTACATTCAGAAGCACGACAACGTCAGGTAGGACGGAAGGTGTGAAATGAGATCGCTGCTTGGTTTTTATCTCCGTCGGTTCTTAAAGGGACGAACGCCACCAAAAATCACCTCAATCTGCCGTCGTTGCCCCGTTTCTGCAGGTCGACCAAACACTAAAGGCTCCCTCACCAGTAATCTGCCATTTCCTATACATCAGCCTGCAGCAATATGTTTGATCAGCCTTTAATATCTCATTTTGATGATTGTTGCAGCTTTAGACAGTTTTAATCCAGATTAGGCCTGAATGGTGCAGGCCACCCACAGATGAAGGCAGAAGAGGAGGGAGAAGTGCCGGCGTTGCCATGACGCTGGGCTAAAGGGATTGTCAGTGTTGTGTCTACCGTCACTCCCAGCAAAAGTCAAATATGGCGGGAAAGTCAAACCTCTGCTCTGACGTGAAGCGATGGATGGTTGCAGGTGTAGTTTTAGATGGAGGCAGAGGAGAAAAGACAGGACAGAGGCTGTTTCTCTCTGGGGACGAATCCTGGATCGTTGACTCATGGAGAGTAAAACGACTGGATTTAGTCCATCAAGAGACGCCTTCGTTGTAAATCGAGGCAGCATAAATATGATTAGGACAGAATTTAACCAGTGCAACTCACTGACGATTTGGCCCCTCCTTGTGGAGGAATCAAACACTGCTGGATCCACGCAGACGTGTGTGTGTGTGTGGTGTGTGTGTGTGTTTTATGACCCGTGGCTGTCATAGTCAGGTGAAAGCTTAAGTCTGGGTGCATAATAGTTTCTGTTGAGACGGTTTCTTACTTTGATATGTCCCTCCGAGCCCTCGAGGATCGGATCACCCAGTCGAATCCTCGCCGATGTTCCACACAAAGGCCTTTTCACCGCCGCTGAAATGATCATTCAAAAGAGTTCAAAAGAGTTAAAACACGTGACAACATCAGGCGGACCAGCTCGGCTGAGGTTCGGACTATTCCTAAGTTTTTGGCTTCCAACCCAGATCGTTAAACTTTGTTCGAGACGTTACCGGAGCGCCCTGGACCATCTTGACCTCTGTGGGGTTGAGGCGGCGCCACTGCAGCGTCTGCTAAGCTTGACTGGATTCTGTCCTCCTTCATCACGAGTGCGCGGTTAATGAGCTGCTAACCAGGTGCGACCCGGCCTGTCAGAGCTTTTTGGTAATTGGGGCTCCGCTGAGAGGCCGAGTAACAACAGGAAGAGAAGTGACAGCTCGGGGGGGGCGGGGGTGGGGGGGGTGAGGCTGTGAACGGGGCTCTGTGGTCATTTGGGTTGATCTGCTGTTCTTGTTTCACTGTCCCGAGCAGCTGAAATCAGATGTTCCACGGCTGAAGGCTGCAGTGCCAGTTCCAGACACGTTTGGACTGGAACCACATGTCTCTCCTCCTCCGTGGCGCCGATCCTGCCGGTCCGGTTGCACGGCGACCGCTGCTGTTACGGTGGGCCGGCAGCTCCTTGAAGAGGAAAACATAAAGAAAAGTGCCTCAATTAGCCAGAATGAGGTGGCTTCACTTTTCGCTCTCATTTTGGACCAGAACTGAGGCAAACCCATGTGGTTGGCGTGTGTTGCGTAAGGTCGCCCTACTAACATTGTTGGAGCCGGTGCTGATCTGGTTCAGGCGGCAACACACAGGTGTGCAGCAAACGTGCGCTATATGTATCAGCTCAGGTTCATGTGTGGAGATGTTTAAAAAGGGTCCAGCTTGAGTGAGTTGGGCGGATGGAATGATCCACGATGTAGGGAAGGGAAACGGAAACATCTGATTAAATGATTGAGAGAAACAATGTTTTGGTTCTGCTGGTGCAGCAGCGCTGCTTCTGAGGGGGGCAGGGCCCAGAATAAATATCAAATCCCCCCAAAATCGAGAGGAAGTTGCACACCGACAGGTTCCTCCGCTCCTCCATGTTTCTACGGGAGCCTGGAGCTGACAAATAGATCATAGGAAGTGTCGGCCGTGATTTGTTTGGCTTTATAAAGCTGATCCCAAGTGTGCGGACGAAGGAGACGATGTGTTGTTCACCTTCCTCCTCCTCGCCTGTTGCTGAGTCTTCTCACGCCTCTGTCTCAGAGCTCAAGCGTGAGGTTTCGCTCGACCTCCCCAGCAACATTTCCCAGAAAACAATCGATTCTCCTCAGAAACCTGGAGTCCAGAGAGACTCTTAATCCCTTAATTGAAGAGATTTAGACACCTTGACAGCCAGATTCACGAGAGGATTTTAGTGCTGTTGACGGGAGCAAACATCTGTGGAAAGACGATGGAACCAGAGACAATAAATTCCAAATGAAGAGAAGAGTGCACGTTTGTGCCCACTCCTGCTGTACTGCTGTGTGCTAAGGCGTCCCCCCAGCCACCCTGTGAGGTTCATGTGAGCCTCTCTGGTTTGAAGCCCGTTATTTATAGTTTTCCCTCGTCTTTGCTGGGGGGGTTCTGACTCAAAGGATCGTTGGAGAAACGTTTGCAGCAAGTTCGGTCCGACATCAGCAACGCCAGTTGGCCGAATGAATCATTTAATGTCATGTTTTGTTACTTAGACAAGAGTTAACGGATAAATGTCACGTGGATGAGCTCAGATTCTGTCCTGGAAACGCTGCCGACAGGTCGGGGTTCCTCCAGAAGCCTCCTCCTTCGGGGGCTCCGGTGTGAACCTGGGTCTGATACAACAGCAGAACTCGGGCTGTGGTTATGTTTGCCTTTAGAGGGGCCCGGACTGTGGCGCCGCAGAAGCTGCCCCGCTCGCTCCCTCCTCCCATCTGTAGTTTGAAACCGAGGCGGTGTGTGAGCCACATGACGGTGCTCTGACGGATAATCTGCTGGAAGGGTCGGGAGCAGAACGGCATCGATGAATGAATCGGATAATGACCCACGAACACGTGCTCCAGAGGATCTGCGACCGCGAGAGAGGCGCTAACGTCGGCATGAATAATCGGCGAGCTCAAGGACTGTATTCAGATTACGATGACGACCTTGAATCCCGCCTCAGCTGACTGGGATCAGCTGAAGATTCCCCCCTTTTTTGCCCGAACAAACACAGCCATCTATTCAGTCGGCATCCGAGGCTGCCTTTGATGTCAAATCGGCGTGCTGGAAACTCGATTTTATGTCTGTTACTGGCGACCGAGGGGGTGGATCAGGGCCGAGTAGCGGCGAGCGAGACTCCGGGGGTGACTTTAGGTGAGGGACTGTCGCAGTTCTGAGAAAGATGAGGTTCGGATAAGCAGCACAACAAAAAAAAAAACCACACACGAGAACTGGTTAGACTGGATCCATCCCATGTTTAACCCAGCAGCAAATGCCTGATGGGGAATAAATATGCCCATTGAAGAAAGAAGAACAGGCTGTGGCTTCCAAGAACACTTGGACCATTCAGGACGAGCCAAGTCCAGATATTTTTAATTAAGCCAGCCCGGATCGCGAGATCTGAGCAGATTTTACCTTCCGCCCAGACACGGCGAGGCCGAGCTCGTGCTTCTCTCTCCGACGAGACTCTTCCTGTTGACGTATTCTCTTCCGGTCGGGCGACCCGGGAAGCCCAGAGTCCCACCAGAAGTGTCGGGCCAGGTCCGGGGGCTCAGAACCCGGTGAGGAGGGGAGTCGGCGAGGCTGGAAAGTCAAATCTCCAGTTGTGTCTTTGTGTGTCCGCAGCATCCTGTTTGCAGACATCGAGGGTTTCACCAGTCTGGCGTCCCAGTGCACGGCGCAGGAGTTGGTGATGACCCTCAACGAGCTCTTCGCTCGCTTTGACAAGCTGGCAGCGGTAAGGACGCCCGATCCGCCGCGCTTCTCCGCCATCATCAGCATCATTTTAACCATGAAACCCCGACACAGACGATCTAGAGGCATATGATTCTAAATTCTATTTGTCTGTTTTGAATACTATCGCAGTGTATTTCATGGAACTGCTGTTTATTTACGCACGTGTGCGACGAGCGAGCAGCGGCCGCATGAAGCCCGTGAATATTTATCGGCGTTTCCTTTGTCCCCTCGTGACGGTTCGTCGTCCGTGAAAGCTGGACGGAGCGCCGATCAATATTCATGAGCGGAGACGAGGGGCAGAAATGATGCTGTTGACGCTTGCGTCTGTGCCAGATGTTGCCTGTGCCTACACACACACACACCACACACACACACACACACACATACACACTTCCCAGCTTGTCCCTGTGCAGTATATTTTGAATATGACTGAAAGTTTCTTTTACCGCCTGTCTTTTCCTGGGAATTATTCCGAGCTGCTGCGTCTGTTTGTAGCAGTGGGTGGGGCCAGCGGGTGGCCCCACCCAGCGGGTGGCCCCACCCAGCTGGTGCTGCAGGTAACCGATGTGTGATGGTTCCTGACAGGAAAACCACTGTCTGAGGATCAAGATCCTGGGGGACTGCTACTACTGCGTGTCCGGGCTGCCCGAGGCCAGAGCTGACCACGCCCACTGCTGCGTAGAGATGGGCCTGGACATGATCGAGGCCATTTCGTAAGTCGCCCTCAGGCTCATGTGACCAGATAATGGTGAAACGTGCAATACGGTATTGGTGGGAACGGTCCTGGGTGCTTTATCAATAATACAGGTGATTTCCAAAAAAAAAGAATGCGAAGATGCTGATTTTTAAAGAATGTTGTTGTTATTGTTGCTGCAGGTTGGTGCGGGAGGTGACGGGCGTGAACGTGAACATGCGAGTGGGCATCCACAGCGGCAGGGTGCACTGCGGCGTGCTGGGACTCAGGAAGTGGCAGTTTGATGTGTGGTCCAACGACGTCACACTGGCCAATCAGATGGAGGCGGGGGGGCAGGCTGGGTAGGTAATTCCACTGGCTGGGGACCAGCTCACTGGAGGCGCTGCGACACTTGACCGCCCGACTTCGCCCTTTCAGACGCATCCACATCACCAAGGCGACTCTCAACTATCTGAACGGCGACTACGACGTGGAGGCGGGGGCAGGGGGGGACCGGAACGCCTACCTGAAGAAGCACAACATAGAAACCTACCTCATCGTTGGCTGCAGTCAGAAGAGGGTACGGTCAATTCGTGGCTCCATTTATGCGAATTGGTGTGTTTCCGTCTGCGGCCAGTAGGGGGTGTGGTCCCAAAACTAGCATCGCTCCTCGCACGTAGCGCGGACACGGGATGAGATATAGTCATAGTGTTGTGGTTGAACTCTACATCATCTCCTTCAGCCTCCAGCCAGTTCTTGTTCTCCAGCAGCATCACAAGATGAAGCTAAAAATAACGCGTCATGTGAAGGAGACTCTTCCGCTAACGCGCTAACAGAGTGGCCATTGTGCACCCTTCAGTCGCGTTGCCTTTTATATTTCCCCTTTTGGTCGGATCACTTACGGACGAACCTGTCTTTGAGCGCGCCACCTGAGTGCGACTGATGTTATCTCTTTTAATACAGGGTGTTGACACAGACGGACCTGGTGACCATCAGCTAATGAAGGGCTGAGGAGGAAACGGCGAGCAGCAGATAGACAGAGCACATCTGTGCGTTCACCATTAGCAATGTGATGGTCAGAGTTGAGATACTTTTAAAACATCGCAATAATGATGATTCCAGTCATCAGGAAGGGCTTTAAAATACAATGAAAGTTCAATAAAAGAGAACAGAAGTGCCGAAACAACACTAACGGATTCCAGCAAAGCAAATTCTTCTCTCTCTTTCTGCTGCTTTGAAAGGTTCTGACGTTGAGAGATTTCAGTGTGGGAGAATTTTCAGGGTTTTCTTTTCAAACGCTGTCTCTGTGTTTGACTTCGGTCTCGTGGGAGGGAGAGTTAATAGACCCCCGTCGGGGGAACTTCAGCCTTCCACGCTCAAGGATCAGGGCCGAGCGGCTGAACTTGTCCGAAGGTCAACAGAGTGGTGGTTGGAGTCGTGACGTTCTGCTGCCCTTCATGAACCTCCCTGAGCAGCTGTTGAGAATAAAAGTAAAGGAAACCTTGGACTTTGTTTCTATGCTGTGGCTGTTTGGGGCTGCTGTTGGGCCCAGGACAGAGCCCAGTTGGGGCCAGGACAGAGCCCAGTTGGGTCCAGGACAGAGCCCAGTTGGGCCCAGGAGAGAGCCCTGTCGGGCCCAGGACAGAGCCCTGTCGGGCCCAGGACAGAGCCCTGTCGGGCCCAGGACAGAGCCCAGTTGGGCCCAGGAGAGAGCCCTGTTGGCCCCAGGACAGAGCCCTGTTGGCCCCAGGACAGAGCCCTGTCGGGCCCAGGACAGAGCCCAGTTGGGCCCAGGAGAGAACCCTGTTGGGCCCAGGACAGAGCCCAGTCGGGCCCAGGAGAGAGCCCTGTTGGTCCCAGGACAGAGCCCTGTTGGGCCCAGGACAGAGCCCTGTTAGTCCCAGGACAGAGCCCAGTTGGGCCCAGGACAGAGCCCTGTTGGTCCAGGACAGAGCCCTGTTAGTCCCAGGACAGAGCCCTGTTGGGCCCAGGGCAGAGCCCTGTCGGGCCCAGGACAGAGCCCTGTCGGGCCCAGGACAGAGCCCAGTTGGGCCCAGGAGAGAACCCTGTTGGGCCCAGGACAGAGCCCAGTCGGGCCCAGGAGAGAGCCCTGTTGGTCCCAGGACAGAGCCCTGTTGGGCCCAGGACAGAGCCCTGTTAGTCCCAGGACAGAGCCCAGTTGGGCCCAGGACAGAGCCCTGTTGGGTCCAGGACAGAGCCCTGTTAGTCCCAGGACAGAGCCCTGTTGGGCCCAGGACAGAGCCCAGTTGGGCCCAGGACAGAGCCCAGTTGGGCCCAGGACAGAGCCCTGTTGGGCCCAGGACAGAGCCCAGTTGGGCCCAGGACAGAGCCCTGTTGGGTTCCACAAAATAGACACACGCCTCTAAATTGCAGCTGTAGAAGAACCAAATTGAGGGAGGACATCACAGCCCACCAAACCTTTTACATGTTCTACCGTGTCAGAAACCTGCTTTAATCCCAGTCTGAAGGTTCAGCATCCGGCGCTTCACCTGTGGAAGAAGCCGTTTTAAACTCTTCTGTCTTTGATTCCAACAGAAAGAAGAAAAGGCCATGATTGCCAAAATGAATCGACAGAGGACCAATTCTGTCACCCACAACAGCGGCCACTGGACCGACCGGCCCTTCTACAACCACCTGGGGGGCAACCAGATCTCCAAGGAGATGAAGCGGATGGTGAGTAGCGTCTAAGTCCCGAGTCTTAGAGGGATTATCCCGCCGCCGGCGAGCAGGTGGGATATAGCTAATAAATGATTTCTGTGCTTGAGCTCGGGGAAGCTCACAGAAGAAAGACTCAGGGAGACGACGGCGGGGAACTCGTGGGCGGTTCAGAGAATCCAGCAACAGCGAGAGAAAAGCCTCTTGTCAACACCGACCTCTCCTGGCCTGAACCTGATTAGCAAAAGCAAAAGGCTGAAATGAGAGGACGCGCTGATGAGAGCGCTTCAGGATTCACTGGTGATGCTCTGAACACCCCCACAGACGCTGACTCAGACCCTGAATGGATTCACCCACACCTGTCACACACACTCGTCACACACCCTCGCCGTGTGAGGCTGTTACACAAACACGGATGCCCAGGTCGCGCACGCGCGCGCGCACGCGGCTCTGACTTTGTTTCCAAGGTCTGCAGAGTTTACTTTCACAACACTTTGGATCAGAATCAATGCTGGGACACTGAAAGGTTGATAAAAATCTAAAGTAATAATATGTAGCAACACTTGTGGAGAAAAACCCGGTTCTGTTCCAGAACAGATGATTTGCGGTGTTTGATAACCGGATAAAAATGAGTGCTTATCTTGGAGAAAAGTCAAATATTTTATAGTTTATATTTTTAAGTCACATCCTGTGTTGTCAGACATAATAAACATAGAAATGTGGAGACAAAACAGATTTAATCGAGTAATAGATCATCTGCGTGTGCGCAGTCGTCCAGAAGGGGGAGCTAGAGAGTCCCATCAAGCTGTTGCGCAATCCTGTTCATTTGCTGTTATAAATCTTTATATTTATTCCATTTTATGCCAATTTGTGATCTCGTGACACGCGCAGCTGCACCAACGTCAATACTGAAAATATGACATAATTATGGCATTTTGTCTTATTATTTTGCAACATAGTAACTGTTGCTGTGATGAGTCTCAGTATTTTATTTATGTGACCCTTTCAGCTCTAAATTCAGAGAAGAAGAAAACATGAGCTTTTATGTTTTTGAAATCATTCATCTCAAGCTTCTTTTGAACCATTTTATGGCCTTAAATTCTAACTTGTGGGCAGTTTTCTCCACCTGTCAGCAGTGGATTAAAATCAACTTTTCATGCATCACAATTTGATCATTTTAGATAAATATTATTATATATGATTTAGAATATGTTGAGTATGATCTTGAAGCTTCAACGCTTTCTCCTCTTTCTTCCATGCAGGGATTTGAAGACCCCAAAGACAAGTGAGTACATCTGTTTCCCTTAAATCAGTTTTCCGAGGGGCGACACTGGATGGAAAGGTGGATTTGGATTCTTCTTTCATAGGATCGACTTTGGGTTGAAAACGTGTCTTCTGTGATTCAGGCATTTCATTTTCAGGAACACGCAGGAAAACATGAACCCAGAGGACGAGGTGGACGAGTTCCTGGGGCGAGCCATCGACGCACGCAGCATCGACCGCCTGCGCTCCGAGCACGTCAAGAGGTTCCTGCTGACCTTCAGGGAGCCAGACCTGGAGAAAAAGGTCAGCCCAAGCGCCGCGGCGTTTGGCGCCATCTAGCGGCGCGGTGATAAATTGCAAGCTGCCGACTCATAAACTCATGGAATGCAGCCTAAAGATGAGCTGAAAGTTAATGTAAAAGAGCTGATGGTTCTCCTTTTCCCACGCAGTACTCCAAACAGGTCGACTCCAAGTTCGGGGCGTACGTGGCGTGCGCCTCGCTCGTCTTCGTCTTCATCTGCTTCATCCAGATCGTCATCGTGCCCAGGTCAGCAGGGATTTGGCTCCCCATAGGTGCTAAATCATTTACTCTAACGGCCTCTGCTTCAGGGTAAAAAGCTCCTGACTATGAAAATGCTGAGGTGAGACGCTTCAGTGTCCTGAGGTCCGCGTCCTGCTGGACGCTTTGACAGGACCGTTTAGTAAACGGACGGCCAGCAGAGACACGAGGCCGACGGGAGATGATCCAAATGATGTTTGGGTGTAAAAGCTGTGACGTGGGGAGAGAACGAGCGCCGGCCGCCGGTGGGGTTCCTCGCGTACACTTAATGACCTCATGTGTCCTCCCTGCAGTTCCAGTGTGATGACGGGCTTCTTCATCAGCTGCCTCGTCATCCTCATGGCCGTCATGTTCGTCTCCACTGTCTACTGCTGCTTTGGGGTGAGTTCCGGTTCCGTCTCCTCCCAAACTGGACCGTGCAGGTTTACCAAGCCATTCATAATCCGCATCCTTCCCGTCCCCTGTCCTGCCGGTTCCCCCCCCACATTCCCAGCTCTTCCCAGTCCCCCTGCAGACTCTTTCCAAAAGGATCGTCCAGTCGAGGCTGAACAGCACCCTGGTGGGCGTCTTCACCATCGTCATCGTCTTTCTGTCCGCGTTCATCAATATTGTAAGAGATGCGTCACCATTCACGCCCATAACCTCATGGAACTAATAAAAGCTCCTTTTCCTGCCCCCCCCACCTCCAGTTCATCTGCAGCAGCCCCGACCTGCGGACCTGCATCATGGCTGAACTCAACATCAGTCTGGAGAACGTGACCGTCTGTCACGCCCGGCTCCTCAACTACAGCCTGGACGGCCCCTCCTGCGGAGCCTCGGGCCTCGTCTGCAGCTTCCCTGAGGTACACGAACGCTCACGCCACAGTATGAAGGGATAAACCCCAGAGGCACTGAGGAGCAGCAGCGTTCCAGCTCCAGGATCTTCAGATCACACCTCTAAGGACGTCTGCATGTTTCCCTTCAGTACTTCTCCTTCTGCATCCTGCTCAGCCTGCTGGCCACCTCCGTCTTCCTGCAGATCAGCAGCATCGGGAAGCTCTTCCTCATGCTCTTCATCGAGGTGCTTTACCTCTTCATCCTGGAGGTGCCCAAGGTCAGCCTCTTCGACAACCAGGACCTGCTGGTGATGGCCAACGCCATCCACGCCGGGTGAGTCATTTCATCGGCGCCGGAGGCGTTTGTGAGCGCGTTCAGGTGTTCTTGCTGCTGATTGGCTCTTCTCTGTCCCCCTCCCCCCCTTGCAGTCAGTCCATGAACGGAACCAGGTGAGGAGAGGTTTGTAGAGCAGAACTGAAGCTGTCGCCCCCTGAAGCTAAACACCGTGTGTGTGTGTGTGTGTGTGTGTGTGTGTGTGTGTGTACGCCGACCTCCAGCTGCATGGCGGACTCCAAGGTTCCTCTGAAGATCATGACCCCGGTGGTCATCACCGTCTTCGTCCTGGCCCTCTATCTTCACGCCCAGCAGGTGGAGTCCACGGCCAGGCTGGACTTCCTCTGGAAGCTGCAGGTGGGTGTGCTTCTCCTCCGCCGTCCACGCTGAGACTGGACACCTTTCTTAGTGGACCTGCTCCACCTGTCCCTCCACCTGTGTCCCCCCCACAGGCCACAGAGGAGAAGGAGGAGATGGAGGAGCTGCAGGCCTACAACCGCCGGCTGCTCCACAACATCCTGCCCAAAGACGTGGCCGCCCACTTCCTGCAGCGCGAGAGGCGCAACGACGAGCTCTACTACCAGTCGTGCGAGTGCGTGGCGGTCATGTTCGCGTCCATCAGCAACTTCTCCGAGTTCTACGTGGAGCTGGAGGGCAACAACGAGGGGGTGGAGTGTCTGCGGCTGCTCAACGAGATGATCGCCGACTTTGACGAGGTGAGATGAAACCCCCCCCGCCGCACCGCTAACGATCCCCGATGGACGCCAACGTTGCCTCCGCTGCCGCCCTCAGATCATCAGCGAGGAACAGTTCCGTCAGCTGGAGAAGATCAAGACCATCGGCTCCACCTACATGGCGGCGTCGGGCCTGAACGACTCCACGTACGACAAGGTGGGGCGCACGCACATCCGCGCCCTGGCCGACTACGCCATGAGGCTGATGGACCAGATGAAGTACATCAACGAGCATTCCTTCAACAACTTCAAGATGAAAATAGGTGGGAGGCGTTGATCTCCTCCCTCCAGGGAAGCAGAATCGTCCTGTGGTCCGACAGCTTCAGTCTGTCCTCTGTTGTCTTAGGTCTTAACATCGGGCCCGTGGTTGCCGGGGTGATCGGGGCCAGGAAGCCTCAGTACGACATCTGGGGGAACACGGTGAACGTGGCGAGCCGTATGGACAGCACCGGCGTGCCGGAGAGGATCCAGGTGAGGCTGCATCTTCACAATAATTCCACCTCTCTCCTACAAAATAAAGCCTCAGACAAAGTTCTCACAAATTCAAACTTGTCAGTAATATCTCAGATGTTTGCGCCGAGCTAAAATAAATCAGTAAAGTTCCTCTAATATCAATAAACAGGGTGAGGCTGCCTTTTAGCTCCAGCCAGGGGCTGGTCGCAGGAAAAGTTAATGAGAAATGGTAATTAGCGCGGCATCAGACATGAAATCAGTTTCATAATCGCAGACATGGAAGTCTGTTATGGGCAGAGATGTTAAGGAACTCTGTCATCCCTCCAGAATTATAGATTTCTTTTGGAAAAAACAAAAAGAAAGCTACATAATAGAATTGGCAGCTAATTTGGCCGCGCATATTGAATAGCACTGAGCATTAGCAACATTAGCCTGCTCTCTTCTTCTGCTCCCAGGTGACTGCAGACCTGCAGCAGGTCCTGAGCGCCTACAACTACACACTGGAGTACAGAGGCGTGGTCACAGTCAAGGGCAAAGGCGAGATGATGACCTATTTCCTCACCAGCGGCCCCTCCAGCAGTTAACCCCCGCTGACCAGCGGTGGCTCTGGTTCAGGCTCCTGGACTCTGGGAGGAGGAGCAGGCGCTGGGACGGCTGTCTGGGGCGCGCCCGCTCGTCTCAACGCTTCTTTCTGCACGCCTGAAACTCGCTTAGCCCCCGAGGGGGAGGAGCCTGCGGGAGGGGCCGAACTTTCCCTGATCTGCCATTGAGACCAAAGATGTCCCATCGGTGTGTAAAGACAGATTTTGCCACCTGTGAGACGAGGTCCCAAAGGAAAGCTGCGCTTGGAGAAGAGTTTCACTCTGCCGGGTATCGGACGCTCCGGCAGGGGGACGCGAGCTGCACCCCTCCCTCTCCTATCTGCCTTCCTCCTGCTGAAATCTTTAAACGTTTAATCCCAACACGACCTCCATTAACGATATGAGCCCATCAGCCATCCAGAACCTGACGGAGGAGCGGCAGATGTTTCCCAAACGGTCCTTTAATGACGGCTCAGAATGTTTTTGTACAAACGGGGGATAGAAATAGCCCAGAAAAGCATTTTGTCACGTGTTTAATTTGAGAAGGTTACAGTATCATCAGCATCCGCAAACACAAAAGATGTCAACCGAGAACCTTTTCTACTCTCTGACATTTTCTATTTTGACTTGAACACCAAACCTTAGCAAATATTTTAAAAATCTATATTTTGTACATTAATATATGAGAGCTGTCTATGAACAAGGAGAGGTATTCAGACGTACCAACTCTGTCACTCTCACGGAGGGGTCTCAGAGGTCGTCCCCCTGCTCTTCACACTGCATTCAGACACTTTTAAGTGGATTTTCCTCTTCTACCAATATTAAAAGTATTAAAACTGAGCGCAGCCGTCGTCAGACAGAGGAGGAAATATTTGCACTCGGGTGCTTTCAGCCGTCCTGCTCACCCCCACCCCCCCGCATGGACGATCAGATGGTACGACCCAATGAATGTGCAACGATCTCCAGAGGCCTTTTAATGTGTGAACTCCACGTGTAAATGCTCACATTTATTTGCAACCCTTTCTTCGTATGTTGCGTCATTTCCCAGCATGCTCTCACGCTCGAGCTCTCTACTGTGGCTGTTTCATCTTTCCTCCTCCTTTTAATTTAAATGTCAAACATTACAGCTGGTTCTGTCTCTTGGCTGCGTCTTAGAGGACAATCATCAGCAAATGTCTGGACGGTGTCAAGTTTTAAAAGCTCATTTAAGCCCACAGCCTAAAGGACGAACTAGGAGTTATTATTTACATTTTTTACATGGGCAGAGGAGAAGAGCTGACTTTTAAAGAGTAGAAATCGACTCCCGCTGCATCATGAATGCTGAGTGTCGGCAACATGAGGACAGAGCTGAAGGCAAAGCGCTGCTGCTTGGACGGCTCAGGTGTGTGCAAAAACTTGAACTTGGACTGTGATTATAGCTGGAATTCCTGATTTTCCTCCCACCTTGACCCTTCAGGGTGGGTGTCGTTATCCCAGGAAGCCAGCAGGGGGCGCTGGTTTTTATTGCCAAATAAAATACTTTATTCAGAGAATGAACACTGCTGCCTACTTTAGAGTTGAAACTTGACACCGAGTCCAAACATCTGTGGGTTTGCACTCTGCCCTCTCGGGTTCTGCTGAGGCTGCAGCCATCTTTCCTCACCACTGGTCCAGCTTTAGGTTCCACAGCCACGCAGCGCCCCCTACTGTCCGGGAATAGGCCACTATAAACCAGGCGTGAAGAGGACAGGATTAAAGCAAACTTCAGTGGAAAACTGGATGGCTTTTGTTTTCATGCCAAACACTATGCTTTTTTTTTTTTAAACAGTCAAATAAACTTGAGATTTTTTTTTTCATGGGATCAACATGATTTCAATGTTCCGGTCTGTTTACTACCTTTAATAACAGCTTGCTTAAAAACCTATTTTCTTTGACCATAAGAATGCAGATCGGTAACAGGACCTAATTACTTATTTATTGCTTTAATTTTATGTGTTTAATTAACGTCCGGATGGGAAAATGCAAAATCAATGCAGAACAGTGGCTGCGAAGGATGAACGCATCTATGTGTTTGAGATATAAGTAAAGTTCCACATTAACATTTTACATACTTTTAAGTTAAAATATTTTGTTTAAATTCCTGCCTCTAAAGAGAGTTTAAATATTTAATTCTAAAAGATTGGGTGGCGGGGGTGCTGTTGTTCACACCATGGCCAGCAGGTGGCAGCAGTACTGCACCACGTGTTAACGACCATCTAGACCATAATGTGTAACGCACGCGCTTTAGGGCGCTATAAATGTAATCATCTCATCAACTGTTTGATTGGCACATTTGGTGTTATTACATATATCACACACATCATTACACATTTATTCGAAAAGCAGAACGAACAATGCTAGAATAAAAAGTACCTGAACCGGAGTCGGGAACCAAAAGTCTGCCTGGAATCTGGGCTGAGCCTCAACGCCTCAGAGGCTCGACGATCGTGACCTTTCGGTGCAGATGAACCCGTGTCTGTGCGCTGCTCAGCATAAAGACATTACTGCTGACATTTCAGGTGAAGCATTAAGCCTATAAATGATGCTTCAAGTACTCCCCTATTACACCTACAGGAGCCATCAGTCACCCCCCCCCGCCCCCCCAACAACCCTATTACACTAAAGCTGTTATATTCTTTTCCAGTGGAATATTACTCTAAAACTGTACAACTGCCCAAACCAGTCAAGCCCTTTTCAGCATTTAAGGCAATCATGTTTTATTGGCTTAAAAGTTCCAAATTCCTCCGTGTGTGTGTGTGTGTGTGTGTGTGTGTGTCAGGTGACCCACGACGTGTGTGCTGGGTGTGCAGCTGCGGACGGAGATAATAAAGAGAATCTGATCCAGTGAGGATCAACTTTGAGCCCAGAAAATTCGAGCCATATTGCAAAAACAGCTATTAGGTCATGAAGGTGTGGCGCTGCTGGAAGTGGAGCTGTCAGAGCGGCCATGAATCATGGGAGGAAGAGGAGGAAGAGGGGGGGAGGAGGAGGAGGAGGGGGAGGAGGAGGAAGAGGAGGAGGAGGAGGAGAGGAGGAGGAGGGGGAGGAGGAAGAGGAGGAGGGGGGAGGAAGAGGAGGAGGAAGAGGAGGAGGGGAGGAGGAGGAGGAGGGGGGAGGAAGAGGAGGGGGAGGAGGAAGAGGAGGGGGAGGAGGAAGAGGAGGAGGAGGAAGAGGAGGAGGGGGGAGGAAGAGGAGGGGGAGGAAGGAAGAGGAGGAGGAGGAAGAGGAGGGGGAGGAGGAAGAGGAAGAGGAGGAGGGGAGGAGGAGGGGAGGAGGAAGAGGAGGAGGAGGAGGAGGGGGAGGAAGAGGAGAAGGAGGAGGAAGAGGAGAAGGAGGAGGAAGAGGAGGAAGAGGAGGAAGAGGAGAGGAGGAGGAGGGGGAAGAAGAAGGGGAAGAGGAGGAAGAGGAGGAGGAGGAAGAGGAGGAGGGGAGGAGGAGGAAGCAGAGAAGGAGGAAGAGGCGGAGGAGGAGGAAGAGGAGGAGGAGGAGGAAGAGGAGAGGAGGAGGGGGAAGAGGAGGAAGAGGAGGAGGAGGAGGGGAGGGGGAGGAGGAAGAGGAGGAGGAGGAAGAGGAGGGGGAGGAGGAAGAGGAGGAGGAGGAGGAAGAGGAGGAAGAGGAGGGGGAGGAGGAAGAGGAGGAGGAGGAGGAAGAGGAGGAGGGGGAGGAGGAGGAGAAGAGGAGGAGGGGGAAGAGGAGGAAGAGGAGGAGGAGGAGGGGAGGGGGGAGGAGGAAGAGGAGGGAGGAGGAGAGGAGGGGGAGGAGGAGAGGAGGAGGAGGGAGGAGGAGGAGAGGAAGAGGAGTGGAAGAGGAGGAGGCGGAGGAGGAGGAGGAGGCGGAGGAGGAGGAGGAGGAGGACTTGCAGGAGTCCCCCGGCACATCGAGGCTGCAGACGCCAGATGGACGCCGAGTGAGGCTGATTGCGAAAGCCACTTTTCATTTCCACTTATGGCCTCTTCCAGAAGAGGGGGGAGTTTAGGGAGACGTTCCCGTTATGACGGCCGGCGAACAAGCAAATAACCGCAATTCCCTCAAATGTCAACACTCACGTTCACGTCCTCCCGGCCGGGGGGAGAACCATCGAGCCCTCCGAGCTCTTTAGTGACGGATGGTGGAGACGCTCGTGATGGCCGAGCTCCTGCTGAGGCCCAAGAACCAGCTGAGGTCAGTGGGATGGACTCATCCTTTCAGGGTTCAGGCAGCGCTTTATTTCTTTCACAATAATACAGAACAGTCTCTTCAAGCTTTCATTTCATTCCCTAAATAAAGAAAAATGCTTGTTTATCGCTCAACACTACTTAAAGTATAAATAGAGTTCTAACATCATTTTAAAAGACACAGCTGAGGAACATGTGTGAGATGGACCACACTTAAAAGGGATTAAAGCAGGTTTGCAGATTTACAGATAACAGGAGGAAGAAAAAAAACTTCCAAAAATAATCCGATACGGGCTGAAATTCCTCCAGGTCCAGGCCGAGGCCGGCGCCGCCGTCGTGGTGGGACAGAAGAGAGGACCCTACCGCCCTGGTGGGGGGGGGGTATTTGCAGCATTTGGTGGTGGTCAGACGTTGTAGTCGGGGGCTTTGCCCAGCGGCTGCCTCAGTCTGATCTGCAGGGTCATAAAAGCCCCCACGGCCACGTGGAAGAGGATCTGCCACATGTTCCTCAGTTCGTACAGATACATGTTGGACAGGCAGACGAGGGCGAAGGCCAGGACGGATTTGCTGCTCCTCCACACGGCGAAGTAGGCGAACAGGTAGCACTGCAGTGGAGACAGACGGCAGTTGGAAGGCTGCGACCCATCGGCCGGCCGCTGACACCGCCTCGCCGTTATCGCCCTTCGCGGGTCAATAAGTCGCCTCGGCACGCGCAAACTCTGATGACTCTGTTCTCTCCTACGGGCTTTTAATCGGCGCCGCTCCATTTAGCGTAAGCAGCCGAACAGAAGGAGCTGATGGAAACGCTCCGAGGGCGGCGGCGAGGTGACAGGCGTCGCGCGTTCGCTAACGTTAGACAATCACTTACCTGATACAGGCAGGCGGCCGTGCCCAGGAAGAAGGCAATCACGTAATTAAAGTCTTCCTCGTCGTTCTGTGGGGAAAGTCGCCCTTTTAGCGCCGCTCGTGTCGGGAAAACAAGGCGTCAATCAAATCAAGGAAGAGGGTGCTGGAATGTGCCGTACCTGCAGCACGCTCTCGATGGCGTGCACGCCCCGCAGCAGGTTCAGGCCTCCGCAGAGCACGCTCAGCACGCAGGAGACGACGCCGGGGAGGGACACGGGCTCCAGCATCAGGCTGGGAGCTGGGAGAAGAGAAAGGGACATGGCTGATTGGGCAGCACACACGGGCAGAGGGCAGATGTGGAGGTGGCCTCACACCTAAGCCCTTGTATTTGGAGGGTACGTGCGCCGAGTAGCCGTTGACGGCCCGCAGGTCCTCAGGGGACAGCTGGTAGGGCGGCCGCAGCTTGATCTCCATCTGCATGTCGGCCAGGTTGATTTTGGTGGACAGGGAACGGGGGCTGTTGTAGCGCTGCTTGGTCTTCTGGATGAAGGTGTCTGGTGGGCGACGAATTAAAACGTAGCAGTTGTCATCAAGGAAGGAAAATGAAGTTGAACGGACTCATCGCTGAGCCTGGCGGTGACCTCTGACCTGCCGAAGACTCACCAAACTCGATGAAAGAATACGGCCGCAGGGCGCTGCTGATGCGTTTCCTGTCGTAGGTGACGATGAACTCCCTCTGTAGCTCGTCCAGGAAGCAGAAAGCCAGAACATTTGGGTAGTTTGAGGTGCACACCATCAGGTACCCGACACCCAAGGAGCTGGTGAAACTGGGACACACACTCTGGCACCATTAGGATCAAACTCTTGGGTTAAAAGAGGAAAACACCCGCTAGATTTCAGCCCCTTTTGTCCCAAACCCGTTTCACAGAAGTTGACGTCTGTATTCATCTCAGAAGTATTTTCCTGCTCCGTGGTGATAATTGATGCAGAGGACATAAATCCGATTCCCCCCGGAAAAGTCATCGTCTCCATCATCTTTACGGCTCAAACAACATCCGAGGGGAAAATCGATCATGGCGGCGACGCCTGAATTACCGCGCGGACCATAAATGTCAACAATCAGCACAGATTGATGGAGATTATCACGTGGAGACCAAATAAAAAGGAGCCGTAGACGGGGGAGATGTGGCACCACGGTGGCCGACTGTTCAAGATCATTAGTGTTAGTGGAAAACCCAAAACTGGAGCTTCTATGATCACCTGTGAGCAGTTACAGAATGTAAAGGGAGATTTGCTTGAGAGAGACGTCCATCAGCGGACCGTGGCGAGTGGCTTCACAAAGGCTGTAATTCACCCATTAGCAGCTGATTCTGGTGTCTCGTGGGCTCATTTCCTCTGGCTAAAAAGGCCATTTGTCTGTCAACAGTGCTTGAGGCTGTCAAAGCGTCTCCTAAAGAGCAGCAGTCTTTGGGAGCCGTTTGACTCCTGCGGCGAAGGCCAAGATGTGGAGTCTTTCTTTGTGCTACGGGCGTGGGCAGGAGGCTAATCTGACTAGAACAGCATCACAGGAGGAATATTTGCATTTCATAAAAAACAATCAATAATATACTGAAGTGTGTCGTCAGACGACACCCTTGAATTAGCAGTGAGAAAGATCTAAGATGACCTACTTGACATTGTACGATCCAGCCTTAAGTGTGCAGCGGTCGGGGAACTGGCCGAGTTTCTTGGAGAGACCTTTGAGGTGCTTCTTGGTTTCCAGAAGCTCCTTATCCTGCTCGTAGTCGGTGGAAGCAGACAGAGGCAGGCCGTCCTCCACTCGAACCACAGAGGCGAACAGCACCATCGACATGTTGGACCTATGACAACGTCACTGGAGGCCTGAAATCAAGAGGGAAGAAACATTTCCAGCTTCATCTCAAGGTACACCTAAAGCTGGTTCCAAATCATGACCCCGTTCTACTGCACAGAACCTGACTCCTGTGCCTAGAAGCTCGTCCTTGCTCATTGACAATCCCAGAGCACAGTTATATAAAGAGTAAATATGTCATGACAGATGCCAATCAGCAGACATGATGCTTGATGTATAGGCAATGACAACACTAGTACAGAGATAAATGCTCTTATCTCTCCCTAATTACCACCACTGTAGTGGCCCAGAGCGGCGTGCAGGATTTAGTCAGTTTCCCTGAGCAAGTGTCACATAAAGCCAGTCTTCATATGGCGATGTTGTCGGATCAGTGTTTTAAACCTGGGCCGTCCATCCAGGGACTGAAGGAAAGTGCGTTAGAACCATGGACAGCTCCACACAGACAGGATGAGAGTCCCCGGAGGTGTCCTCCTCAGATACGCGAAATTTAAATCGTTTAATATCACCGAGCACCTTTTTAATGCCCGAAAACGACGTTTTGCTTTGTCGTTTATGTTACTCAGGTAAACCTTAACAACAGTAGATATGAGGACGCCTTCGATTCATTTAAGACCTGAAAACTCCAACCAACAGAGGGGGCATACGAAGGCGTATTTTTAAGAAATGTGAATTTAGATGGGAACAGTACCAGAACTCAGTCCCAAGGCTTGAAACAAAGCCATTAATAGCAAACTACTGGAATTACCTCGCTAATTCCTTTTAACATATGCGGGCTAATAGGCTAGTTATCTAGCTTGTATTCTCACAACTCAGGCAATTGTCGTATAAACAACGACACTTTTTGACAGCCGCTAATTTAGACAATTATTACCGTGTAGGCGAAAGCAGCACCATGTGGACATCTAGGATGCGCAGGTATCAAGCTATAGAGCTGTTTTTAGCCAATTAAGCTAGCGGTGTGGTTTCGTGTGTTTACGTGGCTGTCGAGCTGTGCATTGTGGGTAAAATCCAACTCTCGTCTATCGCGATAACTCCGAAATAACCCGAGACTCATTTTGAAGTTGTTTAAAATTAGTTTATTTTTAGTCCTAAACTTATTATCTAGAATTTTAAACCTATTTTTCTGTTTCGCACGCATTTCTCAGAACTAATTAAAGTTAAGTGCAAATTAAAAAGTTACTTAACAATTTTACAGAACAGGCTCAATTAAATGCAACTAACAATAATGCGGCACCGCCAGTACGGCAAAATATAGCAAATCCATGAATAAAGATTGATATTTAATGTTTTTCAATATATTCATGAATATTATTATTTTACAAATAACCCCCCCATCCCCAACTGCAAAAATGAAATTTACAGACAGGGACTGCTGAGGCACCTTCACTGGCATCGGCACCCCCCCACTATCCTCCCCTTATTTTACATTTCCTGTCAGAATAATCCTAAATAAATGATAAAGCATAAACACAGTGACGGTTAACGGTCTCATCATTCACAGTTTTGTGTGTTTGTGATGGACATCTTTTCCTGCTGACTGGCTGACAAACAGCCCTGCATCCCAGTCATGTGGTCCATGAAAAACCAGTTTGGCTGTTCATGCTGAGACCAGCAGAAAAATAACTGCAAACTCGTCAGCACTCAAATGCATTAGTGGCAATCAGGTCTTTCCCCCAGTGGCATCACGATTTATTCTCTCTCTTTATATAGATTATAGTAAATTCTAAACAAATACCTGCACAACATCCTGTCATAGTTTTAAAGCCCCTGAACTCTTGCCTGAGAGCCAAATTACTGGTGTCTTTGGAGGCTTCAGCAGCAGGTGATGAAACTAAATCTGCAAACAGAAAAATCCTAATCTAATTTTTATGTCAACATCACATTTTTAGCAAGACAGGCTCTGTTGTAAAGTCACACAGAGCAGTCAAACATGCATTACGGAAAAATTAATTTCAACCCCAGCTGCGTGACTCTTTATCAGACTCTTTTAATTAGCCACTTGACAAGATAATGGAGCTACTAAAACACACGGTGGAGCGACTTCAAATATAACCAGAATCACTCCACAGATGCCACTTCTGCTGCCACCCAGGAGTCTTTCAAATTCAGGGATCTAACCAAAAGTTTGTCTTCCCTTATTTTCCTCGTGAAGGAGGAAATTTCAGTCAGGCCTGGATGACCTGATGACCTTGTTTTGGCTCTATCGTGAGCATTTGTTTTCTCTTGTTTAACAAGGATGTATTTTAAAGCTGGACAGTTTATTGGCCAATCAAAAGAAGCAGATATTGTCGGAACAACCTAATAAAAGGCTCACTGCACTCCTCACTGTTGACTGACAGCTCCTTTGGTTCGAAGAGCAGATTTCTCTGTTAAAGCTTAGATTTGAATTAGTTAAAGAAAATCTCTATCTCTGTCGATCATATTCCAAGAAATCCATTTGTTGTTTTATCCAATCCAAAGTGTTTAAAGTCAAATTTAAACTGGTCTATATGTGCATGCAACACATTTATCAGACATTCTTTTCCAGCATAAATGAGTTATGGTTTCACTTTTGATCAAGTTGCTTCATAAATGTTGCACTTCTATGAAAAAACAAAGCTAATGTCCAAAAAACACAAAGCAGAGTGGACGCGCTGTACGATAGAAACAAAAATCATCCGAGTTTATTGGGTTTTTTATTTTAAATGTCAACGCAGGAGGAAAAACTGTACGTATGTCTGGGAGGGGGATCAATCAACAAAGGCAACTATGAGTTCTTGGCATAAGTGTGAGTTTTCCCCACAGAACTGGGACGGCTTTGGAATTAAAACAGAGGTGGTCGTTCAATTATTCAGCCAAACGACGTGACTGTGGAGGGTAAAACCGGTGAAAACAGCAACAGTGACGAACACGTGCAAACTACTCTCACATAAAACAGTCACTTTCAACAATGATACCAAACGTTCGCACCCACCAGAACGGACCCCACGCTCCCCTCACTCCTTTAGGAATCATGATAATGGATCAGAAACATCTACTGACAGAACATCTCAGTCTGGCCAACATTTAGCACAAAAAACAAGCTTTTCTTCTCTGGGGATACAAATGTAAACAGTTTTTAATTTGGTGGCCTATGGGGATCGGAATTCTTCCACTGGAATGCACAAATTACAAAGGAATTCCCTTTAATTGTTCTTCGCTATCCCTGAGAACTGTTTCATAGTGACGAAAGTAAAGTCCTGAATAATAAAACAACTTCAGCTACAGAGAGATTATTAAATATTCATGTTGGCTGATGAGCAGGAGCTGAAAACACAACATAAACTGCACTGCCATAAACGTTGGGAATGCTTGGACCTGATGGGGGGGGGGGGGGGGGGGCAGCGGTGAGCCGTGGCGTGCAGACAGACCGAGGTCACAGAAGTGTCACCGCGGGTCCTCGCCGTCGCTCAGCAGCCAGACCTGCCGTCCTGAAAACACACCCAGGGTGGCTCTTCTCCCCGGCAACGCGCGAGCACAGAGGGATTGTGGGAAATGCCGACCCAGTGTTCAGGACAGACGACGTGTTGGGTGTTGACAACATCTGGGAATGTACAAAGCGTGGAAATATCAAGGGCATTTGCAGCAGAGTATTTGGCATTTCACGGTCTTATCTTCTTCTTTGACGCACTCCGGATTAAGATTCGCAGGCAGTGCAAAACCACCAACCTCCGATGCACTTTACATATTTGAAACTTCCGCATCATTAAGGCCACAGAGTTGAGCAGACGAAGGGGTTCGAGCCCTTCGGAGTCCAGATTCATGCAGAATATTGCCACACTTTGGTCTAGACCAGGACTCTTCCTCATCTCACCATCTAAAGGTCCTCCCAGTGACACATGGGGGAGATTAAAACAACATTCTGGACGACGCTGAACTGGAGACGGGGGGGGGGGTTTGTAGAAAATCCATCAGGTGAACGTCTCCAACAGAATCAGAGCAGGTGTGATGGGACCGGACTGAGAACCCCTGTGGATCCAGCGCCGGCCGGTGCCACCTGTGAGCGTCGTTACTCACCGTCACGAGCGGCTCCACATTGCATAGATAGAGTATAGGGTGTAGCCTCTCACATACGCAGTCACAGTGTTCGGGGGGGAGAAGAAAGAGAAGAAGAAGTAGAAGTAGAAGAAGAAGAAATCACTGCAGTTTCTGCCTGTCAGCATATCCATGAAAACAGGTCTCGAGTGGTCGGTGACTGTAGCTCCTCTGTTGTGTTATTACAAACAAAATCACTGATATAAAAAAAGCCTTTCACTGAGGTCATCGAGTCTCCCACGTCAGTGCTCATAGGGCCCTGGCCAGGGGTCAAGGGTCACAGTGCAATGACAAATGAAGCGGCGGGTGGCCGTCCTCAGAGTTCTTCCTTCTTCTTGCCGACCTTCTCCTGGTCTCGTCCTCTGAGGTTGCGCATGAAGCCCGTGAAGCCGTCCTCCTGTGGAGGCAGACGACAGATCCATCGTTTCACAACTGGGAGCCATTCGTGACGTTTTATTTGAATAATCTGATGCGGCTCAGAGCCCCGTTTCAAATCAGCCCGCAGGCACAACGATGAGAGAATTAAACCCAAAGGTTCGCCCGGGTTCATCCTGTTGTAACCCAATTAGCAAAGCCCCGTTTCACACCCGACAGTCGCACGAGCCAGTTTTGTGAGACCCAGACGTGTGGAGCAAAGAGACAGAGACTAATCTGACCACATTAAAGAAGGGAAGACATCTTGTTATGGTGGAGCACTCACCCCGCGCTCGCCGTTGTATTTTTCCACAAACTTGCCGTAGTTGTAGTGATTAAAGGTTGGGTAACCTTCCACGCCTTCCTGCTTGCACAGCTCGTGGTTCTGTCCTTTTGTACAGTCCACTGCAGCATAAATGATCTGAGGGAGGACAGAGAACAGCTAAAACCAAAGCTCCAACGTCCAAATGTCACATCCATTTGCAGGTGGGAGGTGGCAACCTCGCCAGGTTTGGCGTTTCTGAAAGATTCACGACCACGCACGGATCCCACATTAAATGCGGGATCAGATGATGATGATGATGAGGATTGTGGTTGATCACCCTGATTGTTTAAATAATCTGTCTATAATAAATGTGGCACAATCTGTTGCCGAGGACTTTAAATCCCCGTTTTAATCTTCTGCGAGAATTATCTTAACTCTGAAGAGACAATTTTATTGTTTGGGTTTTAGTTAATTACTGTGGCAGCGTGTCTGCAGCATTACAGAACCCACACCCACACACACACACACACACACAGACAGACACACACACACACGCAGACACACACACACACACTCACTCTCTCCTGCATGTAGAACATTTAGCTGCTCTGAGAACGAGCCCCTTTTAACAATGAACCTCTCTTTACAGATCACATAAAAATTAAGATGTTTCTCCTCTCTGGAGGCGGGTGTGTGTGTGTGGGCGTGTGTGTGGGTGGGTGGTTATAAAACCCTTCAAACTATTATTCACACATAAAAACAACAAGGGAGATTTATGTTGCGAAGCCGTTACATCGATTAGTGACAAGCTGCCCCAATGAGGCGTAAATGCCGCCTCACTGATACATGACTCAGTCAGCGTGTCCTTTTGGACAGCTGAAATGTCACCCCCCCACCCCCCCACCCCAACCCCCCCAGGGTGCTGAGCGCCGCACGTTGAACTTGTCACTATCAAATAATCGCTCCCGTTGCTCGGCGCTCCGGAGCGAGCGCGGAGATGACAGATCTGCTGTGGAAGGAGAACACATCAGACACACTCTGTGCATCCAAGCGCCGCGGAATGTTCCAAACTTGTCCCAATTAAAAGTGCCTCTTGTTTTATTTGTTGTTGTTTACATGCAAACATAAAAAAACACAAATGTTCAGGATCTGCATGAAAGCCGACGCGGCGCGGCACCAGACCGCCGTCGGCTGCGGTGACATCTGCAAGCTCCAAAGGAGGTTAGAGAAGAAAGAATCTTCTTCATACCAGTGGGGAAGAACGAGCCTAGAAAGCCATATTCTTCTTCTATGGTCTGTTAATCAAGCCAACTCTCAAACTGGGTCTCAGTGTACTCCCACAAAGTTGCTGCGAGCTGCGTATATTCAGCGGCGCCGGCGCCGTCTTCCTTTAAAAATGCAAAACAGTCGACACAAATTCAAACCAGATCTGGATCCGTCGTTGTCATTAAACAGTCCTGCAAACAGGAAGCAGGAGCAGCTCTACGCTGGGCCGGGAAGCAAACAGGAAGCAGGAGCAGCTCTACGCTGGGCCGGGAAGCAAACAGGAAGCAGGAGCAGCTCTACGCTGGGCCGGGAAGCAAACAGGAAGCAGGAGCAGCTCTACGCTGGGCCGGGAAGCAAACAGGAAGCAGGAGCAGCTCTACGCTGGGCCGGGAAGCAAACAGGAAGCAGGAGCAGCTCTACGCTGGGCCGGGAAGCAAACAGGAAGCAGGAGCAGCTCTACGCTGGGCCGGGAAGCAAACAGGAAGCAGGAGCAGCTCTACGCTGGGCCGGGAAGCAAACAGGAAGCAGGAGCAGCTCTACGCTGGGCCGGGAAGCGTACCAAAGAAGACATAATGTGAATATCGGCCCATCCGCATCCATGTGAGTAATCAATCAGCGCCACCATCAATTGACAGGAGAAAATGAAGCCATGGGGACGTTGTTCTTCAAAGGTCCGCAGCCAATTCCGTTATTGATTGGTTTCCCAGTGACGGAGGAGCGGGCGTCATACCAGTGAGCTGATAATGGATTTTCTGAGGGCCTGCCTATTACCAACTGGCTTGGTCTCAGTCCACCAGCACCAAAGAGCAAAAAACTAATCAAAGAGCTCTGATAAACTCCACTTTGCTGTTTCAACTCGGGCCAATGCCCCATTGAACAGAGCAGAACCCAAGGAGAGAGCGTAATTGTGAATATAGCGCCCCCTACTGCCACACAAACCCTTTAATTGTTGGCACGCCTGCAGTCTGTTGGAGCTCCTCGTCTCTCCGAGCAGACGCCGATAAACGAATCAGCAAATGTTTCGCAAAATAATCCTCCAATCCTTTTTGAACAAAAGCATAACCCAGAAAAAAATGCACCACAGAGAAGATAATCCAAAAAGTCCTGTGCAAGTCCAGCGTTTCCCTGGCTGGCGCTCAGCTCATCATTCTTGTGGTGGGGAACAAATAGTTATTTTGTGGCTCATGATAAATTTATGCAATTTGGAGTTTACTGTAAGAATAATTCCAAGTGTGACAGGATGAATCACAGCCCAGGCTGCTGCCAGACACGCGCCAAACTATTTATTTCAGCGTGTTTGTGAGACAAAGGGAGTGAGCTAGGAAATTCTGAGGAGGAGTGGAGGCATAGGAGGGGCTGTTGACGGCCTGACCCTCTCGTGACCCCCAAAACCAAAGTTAGGAGGATTTGAGCTGGAGGAGTTCATAAGCCTCCAGCTGAATCTGCACAATCAGCCAAGAGTAAAAGACGCATCTGTGAAATGCTGTTTTTTAATTAAAGTATTAAAGCGACAAATAAAAACGCCTGATTTCTTCGCCACATTCTGGAGCTACAGGAACATTTCCGTCATCCGTTTCCTCAAAACTCCGTTTCACGAGGTTTATTGCTCCCCGATTAGTTCAAGTTGGTTGTTGCGAATGTGAGATGCTTCGCAAGCAGCTGTGACTTCCTAATCAAGCAGAACGACCTTGTTGTAGCCTGCAATTAAAGGGCAAATGGAGAGGACCACAGGCAGGTTTATCCCAGATAAACGCCCGTCACGAGTCCACCTGGACCCCTCTCCTGTGGGCGTGTCAGTAATAAACCATTAGCCTGAGCAGCGACGGCCCACGAGCCCTCTGCTCTTAACAGAACAGAAAACGACACTGATGATTAATTTCATTCGCTTTAGGTTCAAAACGCACCTGTTAATTATTCAATAATTAACACTCCCTTGATCATTTTACCAGCTGAAGTGTCAGCGAGGTGTAACGAGCAAAACATTCTCAGAAATGGGCCAGACTCACCTTCCGGTCCTCTTTAAAGAGCTCTGCTGCTGTGGTGAAGTGAGGAATAGAGCTTTTACAATGAGGACACCCTGGAGGGGACAACAAAGACAGGAGCATCGTGAGTGGACCAGAGGATCTTTACAGTCACAACGATACGCCGTTAGTCAAATCCTCAGAGGGAATTCACGGCTGCACAGCCTCGCTTTACATTCATGCTTATTCACCATCATCTGGAAGAACACAAAGGCAGCTTCGCTAAGATTCTCTTCACGTTATTCAGCACTGCTGCTTGGATCACCTGTCAATCACCTGGTTTGCATGCAGGTTGATTCTAAATCTATGTGGATCTACCTATTTAATATCATTATTTTACAAGGTGCAGCTCAGTGATGGAGGTTCAACACGTCGTCACGGCCTCGACTGCTAAGCCACATTTGTCTTGGTTGTCGACTTTAACAATGCTTCCAGGGCTAAATGATGAATATTTTTAGTAAATAGCAGTTTTTTTTCTCCTGATTTCAATACATCTGTTCTTGCAGAGCTCTTCACCGCTCGTACTTCTTCAGCCTGCCTCTCAGAACCAGCACTGGCCACTACTCAGAAATCCATTTCCTGTTGAAGTACCCTTTAAGCTGCAGCATGAAATGGCCTTTAAAATGTTCTGCCGTAATTGTCAGTCTTGTACTGAGAGAAAAAACAGCATTGCGGACGTACACCCGTCACATGGCGAGCCCAGACGACCACCCCGATTCAGAACCAGAGTGGACCGACGGCACGTGCGCGTGTCAGATCGTATCAGAATGTATCCTCTTGTACGTTCCTCTCTCCTCCTCCGTTACATTTTAATTCAACACAGTGTTTCCATAATTGACTTGTTACCTCAGCGGTGCCGGAGATAATGATAATACAGGAAGATGGCACCAATGTGTGCATTTGTTAACAAAAACATCATTTCTATGACAACTCGAGACTCCGTGCACATCTGTATTCATTAGCTCGTACAACACAAGCTGAGTTTTTGATGAGAAACCCCGAGGAGGGTGAAGGGGGTTTAGGTGGGCGGTGTGGAGCCGCCGAAGGTGGGTTCTGCCTAACGTGCACACGGAGAGGAGCTCTGCAGAACACCTGAACTGTGTCGCGCTTTCATTTTGTTTAGCAAAACGCTTCAGGCGCTGACTCCAGACGTGCCGGAGGAAGAGAGCGCTGAGCTGCTTCTGATCACCTCAAGGACGTTTCACGGTCAATTTAAACTCACGACCATGAAGCAGCACTGCAGGAACCTGATATCTGAGGAGGGAAACGGCTTTTTTCCCTGTTAAAAACAGAAAATTCTGATCTCGGGTGGACTTTATGTACTCTGGGTGTGTAGTGTGCACAATGTGTGTAGCCTACGTGACATAAGTGTGAGATCACGTGTGTCTCCTGCTAATTATAGAGGAAAAGTGTGGATCTTTTCTTACACGGGGCGTAGTAGAAACACACAGGGCATTTTTTCTTTTTCAGAGCCTCCCGAAAGTCCTCAGAGCCAAGATGGCTGACCCCAGAGGGCCTCTCCTCCCAGGACTGCTCTGGTGGAGGGGGGGCTTGTGGACTGCAGAAACAGAGGATTACATATAGTAAACAAGAAAAACCCATAACACAAACACGATGAGGTGTTTTCCATTCAGATTAGTGACCCCACTGCTTGAACATAACCTTAAACCGAGTCAGGCTGCCGTTTAGAAACCTCCAAAAAGCTGGAACTGTTGGGAATCGCCCCAATCTGTGACCTTGAACTGCGCTGCTCACTTGTGCATGAACTCGATGATCTTGTCTTTACTGCGGAGCTGCGGCAGCGTGTACTTCTCCTCGCCCTTCACAAAGTATTTCAGACTCGGGAAGCCGGAGATCTTGAAGCGATCCCCCACCCCCTTGTGCACGGTGGCGTCCACTGCTGCCAGAACGCCCGGACTCTGGAGAAACAACAAACAGCAAACCTTAAATCATACTCGCTAATTATTCTGCCCAATTAAGGCCTCTGAGACGGAGCCATTACAGGACACAAAGAGCTTTACAAACAATCAAGGTCAACCTTCGCACAAGAACTCACACTGTGACTATAAGAGTCCGACAACCAAATAGTGAGTCTAAGGGGCGGTTTTCCAGGCCCTTCCCCTGAAGGGGGGGTGTTTGCCCACCACAGAGGACAGAGTGGGAGAGAGGAAAGGGTGAAATCACAACCCACTGATGAGAAATGGTGAGAAAGCAGGCTGATGGGGGGCGGTCACATGAGCGCCCAGCATTCAGAACAACTGAAGGAATTATTATGACTATTATGAGCTGCTAATGAGGCGCCGCCGAAGCCCCGCGTGACCGGCCGTGGCCCAAAAATGAACAAAACAGAAGACGGTTATAAAACTTACATCCACGCCCTTGTTGAGTATTTCAGCAGCTTCATCATACTCTGGCTTCATCTTCTTGCAGTGTCCACACCCTAAAAAGTTGATGTCAGTAATTAGACCCAGAACAGTCACGCAGATTATCAATCAAAAGGCAATATTTTGGTCACACACATTTAAAACAAGGTAACAACAGACAGTGAAACTCAGTCAGACCGACTGTAACTGTTATTGTGTATGAACCACAGCTCGGTGGCTTTTTTCTCCAGGTTTATTTTCAAATATAAGGTATCATCGGATCTCTTGGTTAACCTCATTTATAGTATTTTTAAAAGGATTAGGAGGGAGATGACAGCATTTACATATAAAGTGCAACAGAGACGGAGTAACAGTTTACTGAGACAGAAAATAACAATAGTGCGATGCAAAAAAAAGGGGGAAAACACTTCAGAAGTTTGATTTAGTGGAGATTAGTCATGAAAATGAATGCTACAACCTTTGTGTGCTGACATTTTGCTTTCATATTGTGGTAAATCAGCCTGTAAAACCAACCTGCCACTGAGAAACAAGGAAACCTCAGTGAGCATAAATAAGACAGATGAGCAATGTGGCAAAAGCCTGATGAATGCTGGGAAAAAAGTGCATTTTCTCACGGAATAATGGTCTTAAAAAACAATGGGAGCGCTCTGATGATGCAATCTTTGCACAATAATACAAATCCCTCAGAGCTGTTCTGTGGATTTGAATGCATTAACTGCTGTAAATCTGCTCGGTCTGGCTGTTCCAGCCCGACGACGGCGGCTTTGCTGCCTCCACGCTGAGGATCAAACTGTAAATGAGATGACATTTATCGATCACCTCGCAGAGGCGACTCCAGTCACGTGCAATTGCTTCCTACACGTCTCCGTCACAGACTCGGCCCCTGGGGGGATTTTTAAACACCCGGCGAGGGAGTTTTGCTGCCGTTGGGACACGCCGGAAACGTCTGACATTAGCTTTGCTTATTAATAATTGACATGGAGATATTTTGCATAATGACTGTTTGGCAGGAGATGCGCCAATAAATGACCGTTGTATCGAGTTAATTAAGTCATTTAGTTCAAAGCGAATA
This sequence comes from Takifugu flavidus, assembly GCF_003711565.1. Taxonomy (NCBI): domain Eukaryota; kingdom Metazoa; phylum Chordata; class Actinopteri; order Tetraodontiformes; family Tetraodontidae; genus Takifugu; species Takifugu flavidus. Next base: position 2,208,110 of record NC_079520.1, on the reverse strand, counting down.
CATTTCTGAATAAGTCATGCAGCTGGAAATGTTTCCCCCGACAAAATGGATATAAAAATGTCACGTAATAATAAAAATCTGACGAGACTGGAGAAAAATACATATTACATATTGGTGCAATAAAACAGTTGGAGCCCAGAGCATGGTGAATAAACTGGCTGTGTGGGGTGGAGGTGTGTTTAATGTTGCATGGGCACACAGCATCCTGGCAACATTGGAGTTCTGATAGAAAAAGGACATAACAGAAAATATATACGGAACATTTGTCTCCCACGACGTACACGTCGCTTCAGCTTTAGGTTTAATGAACACGCCGTTTGATCAGGGATGAGTAATGTGTTTATATGGTCGCGACGCTGCTGGGCACAGAAGCGTAAAGCAAACTTGGTACGTTTCCAAAATCAGTAAATTGCCCTTGTCAGAACAGTTCAGGAACTCCTTTCTTCAATATACAATGTAGAGCTGGCACAAGCAATAAATCAACAGCAATATAAGCGCAAAAGACGTGTCTTTTTTAAGGCGTTTCCGACCACGTCAGATTGGGTTTGAAGCTGAGGAGAAACGGAAAGAAAAAGACTTTGAACCTTCAAACTGCAGAGAGAGAGAGAGAGGACTGAGCGCTACGCTGTGCATCAATCTGCTCGCCCATCAGATGAAGTAGAGTCTTGCAGAAAGTCTCATTTTAAAACTCTGCTTCATGAAACCCCCAGAGGCTCATAAATGAGCACATGCCCAATAAAGCAGCTATTCCACTCAGAATAATTCAGGCTGGTATTGAACTGTACACATTTATCTGTGTTTCCACTAAGGTAAGAGCACTAAAACACACTCTGCCCCCCTGTTGAGTTGCTAAACACACGTACAGGTGGAGTTTCAGCAGCAACAGATCATCACCTGTTAGCAACAACGTTGCCTCTCCATCCGTCATATCGCTCCCGCTACAGAGGGAGGGCGCCGGGCCGTCTGTCTGTGCTCTTAAATCCTCGATTCACGTGTCGCACCTTCCCTGTGTCAGGTTCTTCTTCCTTATCGAGTTTATTTAGGCGCTAACTCACGATTCTGTGTTGTGTTACCTACAGAGCTGACACAGCCACGGCCATCCATCACACACGCTGCAGCAAGATGGAAGCCAGATCCACGTGCACTGGAACATTCTGTACTGAACTGGGCCTCACCTTGAAGGGCACCTTCATATTTTTCACAATATTTCACTCGAGTGATGAGTTAACTATGAAATGAAGCGGCATTGAATCCACACACACACCATTCACGACTGTGTGTGTCCTGTGAGGAACCTCTCCAGGGTGAATTCCTGCTGGCACCGACTCCAGCACCCTCCACAACTCTAATTAGGAATAACAGAAAATGGATGGATGGACTAGCTAACATGCTGTTGGAGTTGTGTTCTGCGTACAAAACGGGCAGAGTTCGACTCCCATCGTGGACAGAACCAGTCTGAGGAGCTGAGCATCCAGCTGAAGGATTCACAGCTGTGAAGACCCCCAGAGTTCCCAGAGTGTGCTCTTCAACCCAGAGTGGCTGCACGAGAAAGTGGACATAAATGCAAGCTGATGGTCACAAATGGAACACCATTAATCTCGCGTTCACCGCAAAGCCATTAAGAAACGGCACTATAGACGCAAGAATGAGCCCGACACACTCGGATGGGGGGTAATGCAGTGCTCCGAAGCAATAAACTAATCAGGATATATGTGTGTGTTAATGTACGTGTGACTAATGCACAGATATTTACTCTATTTTCATGGACAAGATGGACTGACCTTGGCACATTAACCATATCGGACCCAATTAATGGTAATTTAGTTTTACAAGTATTGGCATTTATAGACTGTGGAAAGAAAGTGAGGCTTCCTGGTGTGAAAGACCAGCGGTGCAAGGACAATGACATCGTCCTAAGGGGGTCAGCAAAGCTGTGGTGAACTATTTATTGGATTCATGTTGGTTGGCGTTCACCAGAAAGGTGCATAAAAACGTGGCAGGTGAGCCTCCAGCACCACACGGAGCTGGAGAGTCGGCTAAACTCGTCAGCACCAGAGTTGATTCTCACTTTTCTCTGTGTGCTGACAACCAAGCTGTTTAGGGGTGAGACAGAAGAGGGACGGCAGGTGGGTTGTGAAGTGGTGAATCTCCCTTTAAAGTGACAGAAAGGGAACCTTGGCGTTCTGGAAACAGGTGTGCAGACGGCGAGAGGGCCGAGGTGGCTGATCCTTCCTATACAGCTGTATCAACCTGTCAGAAATATGGAGCCCCGATTGGATGTTTCTGCTAAATGATTTCATTTTATGTAGAAGATAATAAGACGGTAGGTGCGTCAGGCCCTAGCACAGATGGAGTTTAGTAACATCAACAGCTGGGGAGTGTTTTGCCCTCTGGGTGGAGCTTGTTGCTTCTGGCAACCGAGAAGGAAAAGCTGAGCAAAGTATGTTTTAAGTTTGAAAACAACAGTAGAGATGGTGAATGGTACAGAAACACCGCCTATTATTTAGTTTAGCTCTATTTAACAGCACAGAGATGAGAACAGCAGCTGGTGTCAGACAGAACAAGGTCAAAGTGGCCTGAGCTTCAACCTACTCGTACGACTACAAAAAGCTAGAAGGTTTACAGGGTTCTGCACGTACGGCAGCGTGGTGCGAGGAGAAAAGCGAGCACGATCATGGCAGCAACAGAGCGAAGGTTTGTTGTTAAAATGAGCCTGTATCTGTGACGGAGTTCTGGCAGCAGCCACCACGCTTGTCACGTCCTCCAGCTGTCTGTGATTACCCAGGATGACAATTAAACAGGGAGGTTATTTGGGACTGAACTTTTCCTCTACCCGGGATAAAGTTTTACACATCGGGCTGGAATGTGAAACTCCTCAACTATCTGTGTATCATTGCACACTAACACGGTCGATAGTTTAGCTGGAAATAAACTGGCCTGTTTGGTCAGAATGTGAAACTAAAAACCATTTTAAGTGGTTCCACGGGACATTTCAGGCAAGAAATAACAAATGGAGATAATCTGATTAGGGCTTTTATACAGAAATGATCGGCTGGATTAGTTTATTAATGAAGAAATATTTGGCTTTTTGCTAACAAACACTGGGGATTGTTACTTTTCACCTCGAAAATAGGAATTTTTGATTGCTTGTGCAGGTTTAAATGACAGCAAAACCTCCAGAAAAGGCTAATATTTACTAATCACAGCTTGCTTTCTTACTCACAGGGGGCATAAAACATGACCAGGACAGCTGGATGCTCCTCCAGAAAACCGTCAAAGGAATCGTCAGTCAGATGGAAGACCGAGGAGCCCGACTCGGACCAAGGCACCTCTGGGGTCTTTGGCTGTGGGGCCTGAGGGCTGACACAGGAAATGGAAAAGGGGAGACTCAAGTTAGGAACACTTTCAAATACGGACACATTACAACTGCTGTTCCAAGTTGTAGAGAGCAGAAATCAAACCCAGCTGTGGTCCACGCTCCACCCAGGGTCACACACGTACAAAAGTGGAGCAAAACGGCCTCACCCTTGTCCATGAAGCACAATGTTGCCTCTGGGTTTACGAAAAGATGGATAAACATAGTGCATAGAGCATTCTGTGACAACGTCTCTGGTTCCCCCCCAACGGCTGGTTGTTCTGTGGAGGTGTGACTCTATGGAGCCTCAGAAATGGCACATTAAAACACACCCACCAAGAGACCCACCGGGCCCCTGTTCATGTGGGCCTACGGGTGCCCAACGCCAAACTATACGGCGGGAAAAACGGGACTTTATTCCATATATTTGAATTCTTTACTTGTGCAATGTCTACAGGAGAGTTTTGGTGTTTTTTTACTAGCACCAGTGATTTGTGGGAAAAAACTCAATGTTTCCTGACAGCTCAGGACCGGGATTTTAGATCATGACAGCATAAGTCCAGACGTGGAACGCTGTTGAAAAGAACAACGGCCGCTGACATCCTCAGCAACAGCAGATGGAGATGGCGCAGCCTTCCTGCAGCAGCTTATGGAGAATGTGGTCTGTTTTAATCCAAGGATTCCTGACACATTCCAGAACAGACAAGAGACTCTGTCTCCTCAGAAAGCTGCGACCTGTCGGCTCTCTGCCTCACGCCTCTTAGCCAGTCCCGACTTTCCTGCTTGGCCCGCAGCGTAAATGGAAAAGGGAGGCGGAGGCAGAACCATTAGGGGAAAGAAAGAAGCAGAACAGGTGTAGACTGATGCCACTGTTAGGGTGAGTTGGACTGAGGAGAGGGGATGTGGTAAAAGCCACAGAAATAAAGCGAAGAACGATGTCGGAAATGGGAAAAAGCAGTTTGCTTGTAGCATGGAAAGGCTGCTTGGTTGCCTGGGTCCTGCGGTCAGAGCAATACTCACTCTTTCATCCAGTCTGCTATATCCTTGGCTGTGGCTCCATAGTTTTCATAGTGGTGGAGGAACTTTCCTTTCCTAGAAGACAGGGAAAAAGCAGAAGCAGAACCTTCTGTCAGCAGAGGACGCAATATCAGCACGCCATTACGCCTGAACTGAACTCCTTCTCTGTTTCTTCTTCTCAACAAAGTCGGAAAAAATGGGTAAGGAGCAGAAACTTTTAATCAGCAATGGCTAACTTTGTCAAAACTAACGAAAGGATTGTTAAATCAACAGAAGAATCATTATTAATTCTGCCAGTGGGCCCCACATTTTCACAGTTAGAGCTCTTAAGACTCCCCTTAAATTAATGTCTGTTAGTATAATTTCAATTTCTTTATTTACTTTAAGGGGAGATTAGCGTGCGTGAGGCCTGTCTGGGTTGGAGCGACTGACGCAGCAGAACCAAACCTTTTACATTCACTGCAAAGTTTTAATTCATTCTCGTAGAGTGGGTCTGGACCGTATAGATTTCTGATACAAGCACTTCCTTGAAGATGCCCAGAACTCCCGAGAGCATCCTATAGGAGTGAGGAAACCTTAGAGAGAAGCTAGAACAATGTGGCAGAAATGCAAATACAGGGATTGAATGTACAAATGCCACATGCTTTATGACAAAAGAACCAACTGACTGACATCCTACCCAGCGTCTACACGTCTGAATACTTCAGGGGAGGAGAAACACCAGCCGTGTATTTAAATGATTTTGAAATGAGTATTCCCCATCCTTCGGGTTTGAATAGATTTAAAACTTAAGCAGATTTTCTGTGCCGATAACGACCTTGTGCGATACATTCACTGAACGTTTTTATAGTTTCGGAGTGAGACAAAGTCCCTTTAGGGGGGTAATATAGGGCTGGAGCTCGTCGTTCCCCATTAAACAAAAGAAGATGTGCTGAGGGATGAGTGTCGGTCCTAAATGAGTGTGGACAGTGTGATGCTGCAGAGGGTGGTGACAGCCGCACTTACAGAGCGGACATCATTAAAGGTGATAGGCCATTACACATCCTGGATTCAGAGTTTGATACATTTTAAGTGAACTGGCTGCTCAGAGCAGCTGCTTTGAATTAAATCAGTAAGATTTATGACCGACGCTGGATCCCCTTGCTTTATCTCTGCTGCTGTGAAATAGACCGAAACCTTGTAAAACCAACCAAGCCGAGGCGGCAGTAGATAAATGACACTCGCAACAGCGTCTGTTCTCGCACTTAAAGGAACGCAGCAAGGACAAAGAGCCCCGAAGAAGAAGGTTTACTTTTATCTGTGCTTTAATTGATAAATGTTGAGGTGTGCTGCTGGTGGATAGTCAGCTCTCTTTATCTGCAGGACAGGAAAATGAGAGGAAAAAAGGCCTGGGTGCAAATGTGAGATAACGCCAGCAGTGTTGATACTGATTTAGGCTGCGGTGATTAGCTGCTGTTTATCAGTAAGGGGCTTATTACTGAAGCCAATGGGCCCGGTTGGTCGTTAGCTAGCTCTGAGTTGACACTAATGTGGTCCCAGTTTAACAGCTTGGCCGAGCGTGTGTAATCACACACAAAAGATGTGCATGTACAGAAAGAAGGCAAACACACACGCAGCTGATTAACTGCAGAGGCACTTAATCAGTCCCGGTCTAATTAAAAGGCCAGACTGGAGAGAGCGTTCAATGTGGAAATGGGGATGATGAACTTGGTGTGGGAGGAATAAAAGGAGAGAATAAAACAGGAGATATAAAGCAGCGGCATACAGGAAGCAGCAGTGCGATGGTGTTCTGGGTGGGGGGTCTGCCTTAACAAACACCGTTAGTCACACTCCCAACCCCCGCTGAGTGAAACGCCGCGAGCTTTACATTTGTGTGTACATGCAGCTACATGCTTAGACAGAAACCATCAGATTACAGCAACAGTAACGTAATAATCGTTAACGTCATCGTCGCGTGCGCCATTAAAGTCGGAGGAGATTCTGGGCGGAAAACAAAGCTTAGTTATCATAAATTCAAATGTATCCTCAGCAAGGCATATTAATTATTGAAGGAGTTTTGTTTCGGGTTAAATCAAAAGCAGCATGTTTTCAGAGGTGTGTGTGTTGCTCCTGAAATGCTTTTTGCACTTTGTTCAGCGGAGGAGAAACGAAAGTCTCAACACCAGCTTCCCATCCAGTGCTGCTGTCAGCTCCCAGATAAACCACCACCAACGTTCATAAGCAACCTGTTGCATGACGCCTCATACAACATTTCTGACATTACTCACAACATGAGTCCAACAGTGGCTTTAACATCACAGAGGAGAAGATGATGTCTGCAGCTCCTCACACACGCCAGTGGTGCTGCGGCATCACCTTCGTTAGCGTGTTTTGCTGAACGTAGTGCCACGAGGAGTGCAAGTTATCCCGAATATCTCAAGGTTTCCGAGGTCCACAATTATATAAGATATTAACACCTCAGGATACTGTTGGCGGCCATAAGAATGACTGTTGCGCAATCAATGGACGCACTGTTGTGGAAATGAACCTTGAGCCCCATTAAAGCGCACCGCTCTGTGTTTGGCCCTGTTGCTTCACAGTAATAAAGGATTTAGTTTAAATCCCACTTGGAATTGCTGGACCGTGTCCCCCACAAACGAAATGTTAGATTTAAATATGTTACCGCTGCAAGCTGCCGGCCTGCTCCCGATGCTTTTCCTTGAGATGGGCGCAGGAAGACGTACGAATGATCAAATGTTTGTCGACCAACAAATTAAATGTCATACAAGTCCAATATTTTGAGATGCTGGTTCTTTTTCAAAGGGAATACTTACAGCTCCCAAAGCTTGTTAAAACTTTATTCCTGCCAGAGGCTAATGCTGAACCTTCAGCACCACCAGACTCAGGTGCACAGTCTATTACCACAAGGCCTTTTGCTCTCAAGAGGGCTACAAATGACTTAAGTGGGTGGACTGTGAGGGATGAAGCATTCAACTCACTCAAAGTAGCAGAAGGTCGGGTAGCCTTTGACGTTGTACTCCTGCTTGAGGCCGTCAAACTCGGCTGGATGCACGTTCATTCCTGCCAGAACCTAAAAATAAACGTGATGAAAACGGTTGCAAAGCAATGAGAAGCATTCATTATTAGAGTGTGCAAATGAACGATCGTCCTAAAATAATAGCAGAATTACTCCAACAAACAGCCACAGTTATTTGAAATCAATCACTTCCAAGTGTTTATGAAACAAGGGTGAAAAATATGCAGCTTGGCCCCTGACCTCCATCTCAGCGTTGCGACCTTCAGAGCACCATTACGCTGAACGCACGTTTTGTGTTTTGTGCTGGGAATTTGTAAGCGCGCTGCTAATTTCAAATTAAGAGGATTACATTTTTGTTATTCATCGGGCTGGATGCAGTGAAATTATCTTATTATTCACTCTCTGCTGTGGGAGGCAAACATTACATGCTGCTCTATTCCCATGTCTCCTGGGGCATTTTTCCAGATTTGTCTTTATCTGGCACCTCCACTGAAATGTTTAATAAACACCAGGATCCATTTCAGGAGCTCTGTGCAGTTCTGGGTCTTTAGGTGAGAGGAGGGGAGAAGTGGGAAGAAAACCAGGACTGGAGAACAAGCAAAAGCAACTGACAAAGCTAAACAGACATTTAATCTATGGAGAGGTTGTAAACTTTGTCTGCGGGGATTTAATCGCTTAATTGTCGCTGCAGGTGCTGCCGATGACAGAAATACATTTAATCCAGCCGTGCATTACAGATAGAACTGGACCAGTGATATCAGACACTGGAGTCGTTGTCAGCAGTGTCAGAACGAGTGGCTGCCTGAATGAGCAGCTGTCAATAAGCTGAAGGATGAATCAAGAGCAGCAGTGGGGGGGGGGGGGGGGGGTGTTCCCTGCTTGTAGAGGCCATTTGGGTTATTAGTGCAAATTCTGCTGAGCTGTTGCACAAGAAAAAGTCCGAGGCAGAAATTTAATTTGAAGTCTGTTGCTGTGTTAGTGCAGACCGCCGGGCTAACCCCCCCCGACTTTCATTACTGACAGTCAATACGGCTGCAGGTGGGGCACCAGCAATGCGTCTGTATTACATACGTTACATTGACTTACATATTTCCCTTTGGTCTCTGTGGCGGCCTGCTGGAACACCGGCTGCATCCTCTTACAGACGCCACACCCTGCATCGGTGTACGACACAGACGAGCGTTATTGCACTGGGAAGGTGCACGGCGGAACAGAGGGAAAGCATCTATGCGTTGGGTTTTAAAGATAAGAGCGAGCCACTGGGTGATGACAGCTATACAATCAGTTTTTTCTGTTCAACATTTTTCTCGGTTTACTTTGAGAAAAGCCGCACGTGCGTCAGGCTCCTTTTAAACCGCTGAACACGTGAAAATAACAGCACTCACATGGGGCGTAGAACATCACGAGGATAGGCCTTTCCTCCCTCTTCAGTAGCTTCCTGAAGTCCTTGGGGAAGATTGGGGATTTGTTATTTTTCATGCAAATAGCAGAGCAAACAAAATAAAGTAATTACGTTATAAAGGTCAACAAAGACCTGGTCGTTTATGACATTCAGAAATGCCCCTTTATCTTTGTTAAGCACTAAAAACACAAGTCATCACATCAAGAAGATGTACATTATTACAACATGGAGGGGCGGCGGGGGGGGTCAGGCCCAACACGAGTATCTGCTCATCAGCTCCAAGAGTTGTGGCACCTCATAAAAATACCAGATTCAGCACAATCTGCCTCCAGCCTGAGGGTATGAGAGGATGAAAAGTCACAGGACTGCTGTTCGTTAAATCAAAGGCTTGTCAAACTGCTCCTTCTATCTCCAGTCTGAGGGTGGCAGGTGGTGGGGAAGTCTGCGGGGGGGTTTGATACGAGTGCCATATGACCTTTGTGGACAGCAGCTGTCTGGGAAGATTCCTGGACTCTCTGAACTACACACTCTCTGATGGTGCAAATGCTAACAAGGTACATAGTGCAGGATGTGAGCAGAAGAACCCGGCTCAGACACCCTCCTCTGGGCTGTTCTGGCTGCCGTCAAGTGACTGGAGTGCGAGCGTCACTCCTTTTGATTTGAAGCTCACAAGGTCACTTAGGGCGCTACTTACTTTCTCCGTTTCTATGTGGACAACATCTTTTGCCTCGGGGTTTTCCTCCCACAGCGGTGGTCCTGACGGGTCTTTTAAAAAGGCTACCATGGACTGAAACATGGAAAAAGAACAAGGATTAATCAACAAGTTGGAATCGCAATCGCACAATTTGTCGGGCGCAGAGAGAAAACCCACAGCGCAGGACAGTTTCCTCAGGACAGCATTCATATCTTTATGGATTAAGCCAACAAAAATGTATCTTCTACCAATACCTACGGGTGATATTCAGCTCTTTATCTGCACAATTCTGCCTTCAAGCCGGGCAGAATATGAGCAGAGCCCGCGGTGTGGTGTTGAGGCAGAGGTGGACAGGGTGATTGGTGACTGATGAGTGATCTGTGCCGATATGATCACCAGGATTTGGCACTTAGACACAATAACCTTCCTAACTGGAGTTATTGATTTTCAAAACCAATGATGGTCCCATTTAATTGGAGCGTAGCCAACTCAACACCAGGCATCCGGTGTTGCTGCAGGTGGCTGAGGGCTACGACACACGTGTCCACCTTTTCTGGTGTCAATAACGGGTCTGAAGATCTATTAAATTCCATCTAATAAGCATTCAAAAGTAGAAACACACCATCTGGTTAAGACGAGTGTAAGCGTGACAGAAAGCAGCCGACGTGTTTTTAAATAAGTTCCTGCTTTACACTCATCAAAATAACATCTTAATCACTTCCTCATACATTAATAATGAGGAAGTCAAAGTCAATCTCACCAAGGCGAACCAATAAAACAAAGACTACTCACTTTAAAGGTTCTGGCCCTGTTGTACTCTGTGTGGAATGTCCCATCTCTGCAAGGAACACAATCCTCAATTTAATGAGCCCCAAATCACGTAGCATCACACCTCAGCATCACATTAAGTTGTTACTTACTTGTAATGCAACAGCTCTGCTCCTCCACGTTTGGAGTTTGGGTCCACCTTGACCTTCTTACACAGCTTGCGGCCCTCTGAATCCCTGAAAGGGGAAAAAAAGGAAGACATCTCTTGAGTTATCCAAAAATAAAAATTCACAAAATTCTTAAAAAATGTGTTATTTATGTTTTGGGTCTTGTAGGACTGGGTCACTGGCCCCTTTCCTACTGGATGAACTGCAGGGGGCAGCTGTAGAGAGCAGTCTGGGCTTCCCCGATGCATTTTCTGTGCTTACAAGCCAGACCAGACGAATAGTGGAAAATGGCAATGAAAGGAATGAGAATATTTCCTCCTCTTCCACAATAAAAGAGCAACAGAAAGTGAAGAGCTGAGTCTAGCAAATATAAAGCCAGAGAATTCCAACACCTAGGTCTCCAATGTGGTCACAGCAGGATGGAGATGGGCTCTGTAAAAGAGCAGCACGTCTGAGGGGATTTTAGGTAATTATCTTGTATTTATTGCAGCATTTAACTAACTTATCAAGGCAGATGGCATCGGCTGGTCACACCAGGAGCAGATGTGACCTCAACATGGATCTGCAGATGACTGAGTTTTTAATTCCAAACTGTTTCCGACTGAATGTCAGTGATGGAGGGTCCACAGATGAGAGGAGCAGCTATATCAGGATCTACATTGTTCTGGATTGTGGATACTGTAATATTATGATATGTTATCATCTTTATCTTTGCGACCTGCTGTTTGCTTGCAGTAAATTTCCAATTTCATTAGGTCTCATTCTACATAGTCTGCAAAACGGATTCAGGAGGATAATCTTCATGCCATTGTGTCACTGGGTTGTAGTTTCTGTGACTCGACCACTGAACAAGCAACCGTCCTCGTCCAGGGCGAATACAAGCCGCAGTGACATCGAATCACCGATGTCCAAAAGACACAAAGGCTTAGACGGAATTCCAATGACCCCCAACGCATCGATGCTGCACCGACCACGTCTGATGAAGCAACGTGGCACGTTGAAAAACCTGGGGAGGAAGACTGTTACACAGCAGATGCTGAGAAACGCCGAATCCCCCATTCTTTAGATGAATGGATCGACTCTGTGGCTCCGGTAGCATTTCAGTCACATCACTCGTCACATAGCTCTTAAGCTAACATTAGCACTGTAGAGCAGATTCCTGTAGTTGTTGCCGTTTATGTCCAAAGATTCAAACTTCTGTCGTCATTCGCCCGGCCTGCCGACCAGTTCAAGTCTCCGTAACTTATCTTACGCAACGTCGGCCGATGCAGCGGAATGGAGCCCAAATAAAATTCTTAAAGATACACGGTGGGTGATGAGCGTGCAATTTCAACTTTGAGTGGAAGATTTCCCCTCGGTCCAAGTTTACCGTCTGTGTGATCCCCTTTAAAAGGATTAACAATGGACTCATCATGCAAAGAGGATGAGGTGCTGCGTGCCTTTTATCATCCTGCAACAAACACACATCCTTCCCTTTGCTAGAAGCTCTCCTCCTCTCACCCATCCAGACAATACTCGTGTCTCCTCTTGTCCTGTGTCTGTTGTAAATGGCCAGAAGGGCCAGGGCAGCTCAATCCTGCCCTCTCTTCCTGTATGAGATCATCCATCCCTCTGTTGGCCAACACTCAGCTTCCTGTCATCTGTTCAGTGTGTCCTTCTGGCCTCGGTGGCCCTCTTCCCTGGCACGGCTGACAGTTCTCACGCTGAGACGTGGGCTTTACTCCCGTCTCCCTCCGTCCACCATGAGCTCGCAGCTGGAGCTTCAATTTGGAAGAGGCCCATTTGAGAAGGAGGAGAAATATGCCAAACAGCACAATACTTTACTGCTGAGTCTGGCACCAACTCCGTATGTCCTGCGGTGATGAACCGGGCATCTCCTAGCTCCGCTGGCAGCAGTCTGGCGTGGCATAAATCTCTTCACTCTAAAGCACTCTCTAATTGGCCTACAAGAGGCAGGCGAGTCAAAAACGTGACCGGTGGAAAAGATCACCACAAAGGGCTTTTCAGAAAACTGTAGACACCAACAAGTCAGACAATTCCTTCTGGTCGTTTTGAGATAAGCCTGAGAGGGATGGTGAATGATGCGGAGAGCACCAGGTGTCAAAGGAGAGCTCCAGCTTTCCGCAGTTTCCTGTTCGGTGTTGTGCTCCTTCCTCCCTGGAGAGGGAGAGCACGGATCGCATCTGATGGGTTGACAGGTATAAAAATAATTAAGTGAAGTGAGTGGAACTGAACATCCGAAAGGGTGGAGAGGAGGACGAGAAGAAGGCAGAACGCTGGGGAGCAAATCTGGCTGTGCTGAAAGTAAACACTAGTTAAGAGCGTCTCAGGGGGACCTGCTATTTGCTTCATGTAAACACATCCACAGTGTGGCTCACACACAGACGTGGAACCGGGAGATGCAAGACATATGCAGTATTTGTGCCAATTAAAGGGCATCTCAATCAGGAGATTATCTGTGTTATTTTATTCCAACACAAATGCTTTAGCGCTGGGTTAGCAGTGCCACACAGCCTCAAGCTAAACGCACCATTATATCCTGACACGTCTCTACACAATGACAACCTGGAACATGGAGAAAGCATTTTCAAAAATTCTGCTAAACGATAATCTCTGCCTGTACCGAGAGCCAGTAAATGGGCTCCATTCCTTGTGAGCTGAACGGGCACATTTATCCTTCTATTGCTCGGAGGTGGGGACAATTCCTGTGAATTACTGTCGGGAGTCGTTCAGAGGTAGAGAGACGGGAGACAGTTGCCTACTTACCCACAGTTCACCCAGGCGATCGTCCCTTGGCCTTTTACCGTCTGGGCTACGTCCGACAACAGTTTCAGGTGGGGGTCCCCGGATGTATCTGCAGGCACAGTCGGGCCTTTCACACAAACCATTCAATAGCTCCGAAAAGCTTCCGGACGCAAAGGACACAGTCAAACACACTGCAGAGGAATTAAATTACAGTGAATATCAGCGTAGCAGTGAACCCTGGACCAAAGATCAGAGAGTCTGGGGGTGGAGGAACGATGGTTCAGGCCTCTCCATTACCTTTCCCTGGGAGGGGTCGTGTTACTGTACTTCACCACTCAACATTGCACAATAAAGGAACAGGGCAGGAAAAAAGGTGGTTGTAACAGGACCCTGAAGCTCAGGAGAGTGGATGATGGCAGCAGGGACGATGTGGTGAACTAGACTCTGCACTTGTTGAATGAAACCTGAGCTCGGACACAGACAGTGTGAAGAGCTCCACAGCTGGATGGGCGCACAATCTGATAAATCTGATTAAACCGGGCCCAACACTGCTGGAGGGAGACGGAAATAGCAGAAATGATTGCTGATTTTCATCAGGCCTGATGCAGATTCCTGCAGAATGCTGCAGCCCTCATACCTAAAACATCACTTTTACACTCCTGCTGACACCAGATTTATTTTCTTCGCCGCATAATTAGAGAAAAGCTGCTGTAACTCCAGACCGAGGTTGTGTTTGCGTGAAGATGCTCTGCATTGACTCCACAGGGTCCTGCTTTACGAGGTGAGCAGCCCAAACAGTGTTTGGTGTACAGAGCAGGACGTGAAGGGAGAGCAGCTGGACTATTTTTACCCTCTCTAAACTTGGATGAGGGATAACCAGAGAGCTGTTCTACAGGAATGTCACTGCAGAAGGTCGGAGGCGGGCTTGCCTTTACGGAGGATGACTGAAACCAGAGGTAGGTGGATAACTGCCTGGTGAAGGCTGAACTAGAGGGGGAGAGGAAGCAGGTGCGTCGGTGTGACGCCGAGGCCGACCATCAGTCACCCTCACTGAGCCGACGCCATCGCGCAGGCTGATGTGAATTATGAAGCGCATGAATCTGCGAGGCTCCGAGACGTCCTGCCCGTGTGAGAGGTGTTCTCAGCAGATACATTAGTAACATCGCAGCGATCCTTCTACAAACTTACCGTCCCTTTAAAGCACGGCTTTAAAAGGGCAGCGAAAGGATTAAAACTGAATCGATCACATTTGGGCAAAGCTTTATTACACAAGTGGGTCAGAGGAATGCTTTAGTTTAGTGTTGCAGTTATTCACGTAGGACTGAAATATTCCACTAATGCAGATTAGCAGCACTAATGCTGTCATATATTTCTCTTACATGCTGGGAAGATCCATATTTTGGTATAAAATAGTTGAACTACACATCACGAGCACAATAATCCTGTCCCAGCAGGCAGAAACCGGTACATCATTGAATACGGAGTTTTTGGAAATGTATCCACCTCTCAGCTATGCTGAACTCTCTGTTGTTTCCTGACCAACCTGACTTGGTGTAGAGCACCAGGACGTTGGTTCTGGTCCGGAGCAGCTTCTTGAAATCCTTGTGGTCGCCGACCTTCTCGATGAGAGGGGAAACCTTCACGGCCTCCAACGCTGGCAGCAGCCACAGCTTGAGAGAGGACGAATGGAAGCAGCGTTAGGGAAACGAACCCGTGCCGATTTGCCTTTTCAAATTAAGAGCGTTGCTGTAATTACACTTTCAGCATCTTTGCTCCGGGGCCTAATTAGGTTCATGCAGCAAAGCAGATATTAAACACTAGTTTATCAATAACAGCTTAACGGGATGGAAGAACTCTGATGTGGAGCAGCAGAACCACCCAACCGTTTACCTTAAACGACTCTGAACGAGGACGTTTGTGCCTAAAACCCTTCCCCATCTGCCTGTGATTCATGTTGCCATTAACTAATGCGACGCTTTTAATGACTCCACCGAAGTAAAAGGGCTATATTAAATATATTTATTAAATATAGAAAAGACGTAGAGGGCACGTTTCTTGGCTACAGCCCATCGTTACAGCAGGTCCAACCCCGGCGAGTGCCGACAGGCTTCGCTGTTTGGAGGTCAACTGTCAAAACATCTCTAATGAGCGCGCATGATGGAGCAGAAATGTGTGGTGGCGCCTGTGGGGACAGCACCAGCCTGTGGCTCTACCTCTGACCCGGCCCAAGTCCAAATCCTCATCCTTTATTATCATTTATTTAACCGCTCTGGAGCCGTCTCCCTCTCCCTCACCTCTGAATATCTTCAAGTGTGAAGGACTTGAGTGACAGATTAACCCAAACTCCAGTAAGGTAGCACCGGGTCCGCCCTTGGATGTGAAGACTTTATATTTAAGCTTTGATCATTTCACTGCTCTTTTAATGCTCTTACCTCCGAGATCCCTACCTGCCCAAAATAAATGTTTATGTGCGACTTGGATCCAGTCCGAACACTCCGAGCACGCCATGAAACGTGGGCCAATTAATCCTACTTACAACACAAAAGAGAATGGAAGTTTTAGAAACGCCTGTTTAAAAAGGATGACCAACTTTTGGTCAGTTCATTGGCACAAAGGAGCCGGCTTCTACATCTGAACTATAAATCCTGCTTCAACCTGAGCTACAGACGGGTATATGCTGCTTTAGTTTTAATGGTTTTGGCCACTTAACATCTCAACAGTGGGTCCGGTGACGTGCACACCCACATGAAAATGCAAAACCCCCGTTGAGGAGCTTTTACGTTAATCAAAAGCCACTAATAAAGGCAAAAACAAGAGTGATTGTACTGAGGCCGTACGAAGTTAATTCTATGCATTCTAATGGTCTCTGTTCCATCGCCATTCATTACAAAGCCTTCCTGTCCTGCAGCAAGGCACTAAATTAGACAGCAAACATTGTCCGCTCACTCCGAGGATCCTGCTTGATGACTGATTTCACTTGGAACGAATACAGGCACCTGTCAGCCCCATTTCCTAATTTCAATTCCCAACTAGGCACTCTTCTGAGGGGGCTCTGATCAGAATCTTAAGTGTATTTCTACTCTCCGTGTCAGGAGCCTCGCACGTAGTTGTCAGTTGACGCCCGAAACGGAGTTTGATGGGGCTCATCCCGCATCACGGCGCTCTTTAGTTGGATCTATGGAGAAGCACCTGGTAATGAATGGGCTGATCAGGTGCTGGCAACAGTGGGAGGACAGGTGAGTGTCGGACGCTGAGGGAGGGAATTCCAGAGGCAAAATATGAGCAGGTTTTCTGGAGCCACTTCAGTCCTGTTCCATGTAGAGAGGCTGTGTAACATCAGTGTCCTGATGCCTTGTGCATGATTTACATCCACCAGAGTGTGCTGCTACCCAGCTCAGCAACTCACACAAACTGGTCTGTACTGGTCTGTGGTGATTCTGTGGCATGTTTCTGCCCCATCCCAAAACACATTAAAACATTTGCACCAACTCACACCAAAGCCTTCTAGTCCTCTTTGATGTGTTTCACTGATCAGCACTGACCCCCCCATTTCTGAGGTCTGTTTGGCCCTATAGGGCAGAGGGGTCCGTTTGGCCCTATAGGGCAGAGGGGTCTGTTTGCCCCATAGGGCAGAGGGGTCCGTTTGCCCCTATAGGGCAGAGGGGTCCGTTTGGCCCTATAGGCCAGAGGGGTCCGTTTGGCCCTATAGGGCAGAGGGGTCCGTTTGGCCCTAGAGGCCAGAGGGGTCCGTTTGGCCCTATAGGGCACCAGCACCAAAACAGCACTCTGCTGCCACAGACCAACAGAGAAGCATCATCCACCGAGAGCTGCACCTCCTCCCAACAGGTGATTTATGGCTCCCATAAAGCACCTGTTGGCTGCGAGTGTGACTCCTGCGTCCTCCTGAGACCAGTCACCAGCCCTCCTGAGACCAGTACCCAGCCCTCCTGAGACCAGTACCCGGCTCCCTCACACAGCATCTTTACTCCGACAGGAGCATTGGAGAGTTATGACACCTTCAGAGGGAGTACCGGTAGCATGATTCAGAGTCCTCCTTCACACCTCATGTATGTGTTTTATATTATGCCATCAAATGAAATAAACTGGATAAAATAAACCTTGATGAATTACTTTCTCATAACCTCGCGTCGGCTCTACAACCCATTCACACCTCAGAGTTTTGATCTGCAGCACAAAGGTTCAAGATGGAGGAAGAACACACGATGAATCCAGGACTCCTTTATTTGCTTTGTTTTTTTTAAAGTCCTCAATTCAGAATTCCACTTAGGAATGCTAATTAAGGGCCAGAGCAGACCCTTGGATATAAAGACAGAGCGCGCCGCACACACACACACACACACACCTCACACAACCAGTGTCTCCAGGACTTCCATGAGGAATAATTGCTTTGTGATCTATGCATGTTATTGCAATAAGGGCATTATAGAATATGTCTTATCTTTACAGTCCAAGAATCAGGGCTTCTCAAACAGACGCAGCTTTTTTTTGTTTGTTGCAGCATTTTAAATCTTCCTCTTGGCAGAAACGAGACCAACCACACAAATTGAATATCTTTCAATATGCTGATGACCTTGGTTTTGTTTCCCTGTGATCGTCCGGGCTGCTTCTGTTGGGTTTCAGCTGGTTCCCAGTGCACGAGGCCACGCGGGAGAACCGCCCTTTTCGCGCACAACGTTTCTCGTGAGTGTGCTGATTACAACAAACGGCGTCGTCTGAAAACAACCTTGTCAAATACGCAATCATGTTCAGAGCGAGAACTCTGTTCAAATGTCACACAAGCAAGCGGGGCTGATTACAGTCCTACCCTGGGGGGGGGGGGGGGGGGGGGGGGGGGGGTAGTTGTCAGCTGTAAAGTACCAAGCAAGCAGTGAGAAACCCACTTTCCTCCGAGGCCTGGCATCCCTCTGAACGTACGGGTCAGGCCGCCAGGCCGCGTTAAAGGCTGCAGTTCTTCAGAAGCAGCAGGGGCCCGGCTCCTGTCTGCAAGAACCGAGCCTCCATCTGCTGGGCCCGGTTCCGAGGACACTATTAATTTAGCTGTGCGCTGAGCAGCACGGCCGCTCGCTTATTTGCGTTTTGACTAATGAGGCGGGCTGCTGGCTCCCTCCTCACCTGCCTGTGGTATAAAGAAGCTACGCAGCATCGGATCCCAGCAGAACCACGATGGAGAGCCTGAGCCTCCGTCCCACAGCAGGTCGGCCGCTCACAGGCTGGAACTAGCTAGTTTAGCTAGGAACCATTCAAGATTCAAAGATTGTCGCGTGCACACCCAGGAAAACAGGTCACACCGAACGCCGAGAGACTGAAATCTGAATACAGAACTGCAGCAGCAGGCTACAGTAATAAATAGGTTTCGCTTTAATTGGAGGTTTTGGAAACTTAATACGAAGTTAATTGTGAAGCACTGAAATCAAGCCACTCAAATATATTAGTGGGTAATAAATTGACCCTGTATTCTGGAGTCACACCAGGGATCTCCACCCTTATTTGCTCTGTTTTCCTCAACAGGAACCAGAGCAGGACCCAGTCCCTGGATGACTGGAGAGTCAACAAGCATGTGATACTAAACTGATTCAGAGTAAAGTGGCATCTCTACCAGCAGGCTGACATTAGACTATTGTCCGCTGTGGACTTGGTATTGATTCTTTTAAAAGTGGTGAGCATACATGATCCATGTAAGAGTGATGGAAATACCTAAAATATGATGCTTTTATACAAACAATATCAGCCCCTAAAAACCATTCAACACGGTCTACAGTTTGAAAGAATCTTTGTGGTGCTCACAGGATTCACTTTCAGGAGGAAAAGCACTTAAAAAGCACTTAAACCTGCATTATAGATGCATTATAGATGCAGGTTTAAGTGCTTGAACATGAAATCAAACTATTCCTCGCTCAAAACGACCGCTCTTCTGACGCAGAGCTGCATGATTTGAGGGGGGGGGGGGGGGGGGGGATTAGGATGCTTGACATTTGCTCACACCACACAAATAAAGTGATTTTCACACATCTGGAAAACAAAGCTTATCAGTTGTTTCTGACACATATTTTATTACTTCAATAAAGGCCATCTTGGAGTTTGTATTCATTCATTTCAGCGCTGTCCTGTAAGAATAAAGATTGAAAACAACACAGATTAATGCCCAATGTAAAAGAGAATGAGAAAATGGGGGAAAGCATCAACCCCTTGATTACACCGTGACCTCTGACCCTTTAAGAGAAGAGCCAGGCGCCCAACCAGTCACACCACACACAACCAGTCACACCAGTAAAGCGGATCGTTAAAATATCAGCTATTTCACTGAGCAACAATTCAAATACATCAATATTTTAAGGCTTTAAACTTGAGCACTTTAAAAGAATGAGGGGGAATTTGGCTATTAATTACATTCTTGTTTCTGGTGCAATGAACCTAAAAAAAAAAGTTTATCTTCACAAAACCCACTTCTAGTCGGTTCCTACAGCAGGATCAGGTGGGATCAGGTGGGATCGGGTGGGATCGGGTGGGATCGGGCCAAGTGTGGCCTCAAATCAGGGGTACAGAAGCCAGCTCATATTTACCTGTGACTGACACAGGTCATCGTTTTAAACTTTGCCTCAGCTTTCACACTCAGGTCTTTAAACATATTTGTGCCAGGAGTCCGGCTAGGTTAATAATTACTTAACCCACCTTAAAACAAACAAACAAACAACTCAGAGGGCATGCTAGCTAAATAAAGGTGGGTTAGCTTGCCAGGTTGGCTCCTCCAGAGTTCACCGGGAGTGGAACAGACAGCTGTAGCGGGGACCAGGGTCGGAGACACGGGCGCGTGTTGGTCAGAACACCGCCGTCTTTATACTGGTGCCTGAACCGGCACAACGCTTTCACAGGTCCCGAATCTTCGAAGTGCTGACTGTTTAAATCAGGCTGAGCCCCAAGTTCAGTCACGGACCGTCAACTTTACCTCCCGCACGGACGGGCTAGGAGACGCGGCGTGGGGCGAACCGCACTTGTCCTGCTCCACATTACACGGGGGGGCTAATGCGTGGACATGCAGCGCCACGTTAAACTGTCACTTT
The DNA here is from genome assembly GCF_003711565.1 of Takifugu flavidus. Lineage (NCBI taxonomy): Eukaryota > Metazoa > Chordata > Actinopteri > Tetraodontiformes > Tetraodontidae > Takifugu > Takifugu flavidus. The sequence continues at coordinate 2,187,867 of NC_079520.1, read as the reverse complement.
CTTACGCGACACGATTAAAAAGCGGATTCGCACGACTCACCAGGAACGTCAAGAGGAACATTTTCGCCTCTCTCGCCCGACTCCCGCAGCGGTTCAGAGAGGCCATGATGCCGTTGCCACGTCTGGCTACGCAGGCGCACACGCGCTACCGTGGAGCACCGCGCGATGCTTCATGGGAAATGGAGTTTTTGGAATGTTTAAACTTCAAACCTGAAAACTTTGTTTATTACAGCGAAGGTTGGACGTGAGGTAATTAAGTTTTGCTTATTTCATGCCACGGGTGAAAAATTGAGTCCTTATTTTCACGTGCGTGTGCAGTTTAGCTTTACAATTTGTCCTGAAAACAGCATATTTGGAATACAAAAAACTTTGCATCCGTTGTCAAAGATTTAAAACTGCATTTTCCAGAGAGTAAAATACCCGTGTCGTTTAAGAAGTTATTTAAATTGAGTTTTGTCACGACTGACAATGCCACGTGTAATCATCGTCTTTATCTTGGATAGTCACTGTCGGTGCACGCATTAAATATAGTCAAATTAAGTAAAAATGGGGAGGAAAAAAGTGTGCATGAACGCTTATTTTGAAGAATCCGAAGATTACAACGAATAGCAAACCATTTGAGAAAACACACCCGTTCACAGCGGACCTTATTGCTAGGTAACCCCGACACACACCAGGTTCCCCGGAGTCCCACTCAACAAGAGGGACATGGGTTCGTTCTCAGAAGTCCGTCCGCAGTGAAGCTCTCACGAACCAAGTCTGTGCCGTCTGTGGACCGTGACGCGACGCCCGTATAGCTCTCCTGGGGGGGGGGGGGGGGGTGTTCACGCTTACTCCCACTGCGCCGTGCCTGCAAATTGGCCCAATTTATTCCCCCCAGCCTCACGCACATACCCCACCCACCTGCCCCGGTCCCTCCTCAACTCGTGGTATCGTCCAAGGCTGGAGGAGAGAGAGCGCAGTTTTTGGTTCAGGTCGCTCGGAGAGTGACGCACAGCGACCGAGGACGCGCCAGCCCGTCTGCTCCGCTTCTCCTGCTCACTGTCAGTCTGATCCTCTCCTCATCTTTGGGTGCCATTCTCAACTTGGGGAATACAAAACATTAGAAGGTAAACGGAAATCACTTTTTCGCTCTTTCCTTTTGCAAACCGTGGTGAATGGACCGATCGCGCAACACTTTCGGGGCGCGCTGCGCGCTGCTCTCCAGCAGATCGGCTTTATATTCGGTGGTGTTGTAATTTTTACACAATAGCCAGAGAAACCTGCTGTGATAGAATGTAAAGTCCTCCATCCCAAACTGCTTCGGCTGCTCGTAAACTCTATTCTTTCTTGGCGCTGCGTTTCTATCCGACAGTTTTCTCCATTTTCTCCCACTTCAGGGTGTCGCCTTGATTTGGAATTTCGAGCACTTTTCCACGCTTCTGCTGACTTTGGCTATTTCAGGCGCGGTGCTCAGTCCGTGTTATTCAGGGCAGTTAGTAGCTCCTTTATCAGGCCAGTTTTACTTTCCACTCACGTTTCATCCCAGGATCAGAAGAGCGTTTGTGGGCTAGTGGAGCTGCTTGTGCCTGCCACGTCTGGAACTTTGCACTTCACGCTCCCCTGTAGAGTCCTGGCGAGATGCGAGTCCTCTCAGTAAACTTCAATGTCGCGACGGCTTGTGAAATGCATTGTCTGGTTTTCTGCATCTCCGCCGCATTCACCCGATGCACTTTTGTGTGCATCGAAACCATCCGATTTGCTTGATAAACGTGGTATTCGATTTACCAGGTGCTGTAAGGTTTCTGGCCAATTCGAGATGGCTCGGATCTATGATCTCACTGCTTATTAATTCCAATTAACAAATTGGCTTTTACGCGCGCCATGTGCACCCGTTGCGCACATTCTTTTGTTCTCCCTCAATCCCAGCGAGCGTCCATTAGACTAATTCTGCATGAAAATACGAAATCAGCTCGGAAAGTCATTAAGCCTTTCATGAAAAGCTTGTTGAATGTCTTTTTCCTTCCTCATTTAGCCTCCGATTACCCACACAGTCGGATCGATTATCAGTTTAAATTTCTTTCAAATCAATATCCCTCACGACATCTCCAGTGTGACGACGTTACATATTAAACCACGGCAACATATAAAGCGTCATTCTGCGCGTATTTTAAGTGATTAAAATCAAACGTCGCATCGGTTTGGCAGCCGCGCCGTGCCGCTTCGGGCCGACAGAGGGCAGTGTTGAGCAGCCATGCGCGCACACCTTACAGGTGAAGTTCGCTGCCTGCGCTGCTGCCGAAGCTGACGTGGACAGATGCAGAAAGACACATTCGCCTATGAAAACGTTTAGAGGAAGCGCATGATTGGATGCATTAATGCAGCTGGAGTTTTCGATCCACCGTTTACAGTTTTAAATTAAATACAGCATTAACCTGCCTCCCTGCCACTGCCTTTTTATTCATTCCATTAAAACTTTATTCTAACAAGAGTAAACATCACCACTGGGGCTTTTAGCAGCTTTTAAGATCTGGGCTCTGTAATATATCTGTAATTATACTGGAGCGTCAGTGGTTTAGTTTCTACAGAAGCCTCAGACAAGGACACTGTATTATTCATTAATGCTCAAATAGTCCTCAAAGGAAACTGAGAATGGCTGTTTTGATTTGATCTGATAAGGCCGCGCTCTCTCTCTCTGTATAAATTGTATATATATTTTTTTATTTTTTTATTTTTTTTCTCTCTCTCTCTGCCTGGAATTTAAAAAGGGGCTTTTTGCATGTTACCTTCTTATGATTCATCCATCAACAAGCATGAAAGTCTGTCACAGCCTCGGTCTTTTGATTGATAATTGCATATTCTTATAGGTTTTGTCAGGCCCGCACGCTTGTCTTATGGATGATTAATACCTTTGTTATACGAGGTGCTGTTTCAGTACCAGGTCAGTCCATTCAAATGGAAAGCAGGAGGTTTTCTTCATTGATGGACTTATGAGGGCTCTTGACAGATCCTGGCGGGGAGCAGGCCAGCACAGCAAAGAAGATCCAAAACAAAACTTAAACTGGACCCCCCCGAGCATCTACAGCCCCTCTTCATTTTCCTTTCCTCCACGTCTGCATAGTTTTAGCGAGTGAAAGTCTTTTGTTTGTGACTACGTTGTGTGTGTGTGTGTGTGTGTTTGGGTGTCTGATGTCGACATAAATAATTCATTTTTATTAACAAATATGGTGTGGAGATGAGAGGACAGCCTTGTCATCAAAATCTTAATGATGCATATTTAAGCAGCCGTGCAGCGCACTTGTGTTGTCCACCATCATTTGAGAGAGGACAAATGGAAATGAAAGTTTAATGTCTGCGGAACTTGAGCCCGCCACCATCTGAAATGACCTCGGGGGGGGGGGGGGGGGGAGAAAATTACCATCCTCAGTATCAGGTGACCTGGTGTATGTGGGAGTTAGTGTTATTGGAAAAAAAGATGACTCCAATTATTTCAAGATTGGCAGATCATTATTTTTAGTACCGTGTTGTTGTTACTCGTTTGTCTTTTCCTGCCTGGTGAACAAGCGTCTCGGAACACCTGTCACCTCAGCAGACGAGTAGTTCCTTTGTGTAGCGTGCCATCTCGTGAGCTCTTCATCCAGAGAGATCGTCTTTGACACTGATGTATCTGCACACTTCCCGACTCAGGACGGGTGCCCTCAGAAGGGCTGCAGGGAAGCCGAACGGCTGGAGCCAAGATGCGCTTTGCCAGCCGTTGATGTTGATTTTGTCACTTGTGTCTCCCCCTGAACCTGGTGTGAGTGTGAAGAGGGTGTGCAACCTTTAAAGTGGCCCAGTTGAGCAGGATTCACATGGTAATTAGTCCGGGCCTCTCTGAGGAAGAAACCAATGTGTGGCCATTGCAGAGAAAGAGCAGGAACCAGGGAGAGTGGAGGGCTTTCTCTTCCATCAACAGTTGCAGGTGCGTCAATAGGCAAATCTGAGGAACGTCACTAATCATCATGTCCCAGCCTGCCTTTATTCCTTCAGCACCAGCAGGACCACACCCACGTGCACGCCATTGTGTCTGCAGCTATTTATGGGTAAAACATTTGATTTTCAATGCTGCCGCACGAACATGAGCAACCCTAATTTTCCCTGACGGCTGACTTAGCGCCGCCTCAGCCTGCATCCGCCTGGCTTTGTTGATCCTCTTTTGTTGTTTTTCGCTTTATGGACCTGAGTCAAATTGACTGGCGCTGTTTGAAAATGCGTTGTTGACGCAGCAAACTCAACATAAATAGTTCCCCGTCCGATGTCGCCTGATGTCTCAGCATAGACGCTGTGAGGTCTGAAGGGCTGGTGCACCATCAGCGTGGCCCTCGCAGCCCTGCACTTGTTCCTCCAGCTCCTCTGCAGCAGCAGCAGCTTCAACGTTCTCCGCAGGTCCACGTACAAACATTTGCAGCCCGTCACCACCTGTAGATCGATGGAAGCGCTTTATTTCACCCCACCGGTCAGACTCTGCTCCTGATTCCTGTCATATGAACACACGGTGCTGATGCCCAGACCCTTTGAGCCGTCAGCCCGGCCGTCTGCACGCTGCCTCCGGAGCGGGTGGAAATGAATAATTCCTCAATGTCTGTCTGGACGAGGAGCAACCTCCCAGGACGGCCTTGTTGATGAGAGTGCTCTTGGCGTGGCCTTCGTCCGCAGCCACTGTCGTGCTGTAACCTTGTCTGTCCGGCTCAACATTTGTCTGTGAAACCAGATACATTCTTGATGCACCCCCACAGACTGGATTTGTCTCGGCCAGTCTTCGCCCTCCCCGTAATGTGAAAATTACGTCGCCCCTCTTCGCAGAAATCTGTCCAATCGTCGCAGTTTTCTGTCTCAGTTCCCGGCAGGAAAAGCCAAATCCAGGAGTACCAGCATTCCTAAAATTACTGCCCAAATCTGCCTCACAGGGGCGAGAAGGTAAAAGCAAAGTCCAGGAGGGACAGCAGCGTACACCCTCATGTGATTAGAGGTTAAACATAGAGGCTTCAGAAATGCTGGAAGGACAAAAGACTGCGAATATTCAAAGCCCCTGATGTTTAATCAGGTGTTGTTCAGGCTTTTTAGTGGGTTTTGCTCGGTTACGTTTGGTCTTTAATTAGTCAAATGTAGTCGTTTTACCACAATTCCTAAAAACATGGCAACAAAATTGCGATACTGAAGGAAATACCTCCGACAAAAGTGAAAGTTTGGGTGGAGGTGTTCACACAAATTCCACAAAACCCTGGAGGGACTCAGAAACATGGAAGGGGACGTTTGTGGCAGCTGTGGGGTGATGTCGTCTCATTATATTTAATTCTCTTTCTCAGACTCAGACTGGACATCCCAGAATATCCAGTTACACGTTATTATCCTCCATCATTTGAGCCGCGGCTCTTAAACCGAAGGTGTTTCCCTTCCAGCAACCAGACTTTTCACCATCTTACTTCTTTTCACACGTCCTCATTGTTGTCCCCCTTTGAATGAGATGACGTGCGTACGTATGTGTGAAAGCACGCACGCGCTCGTGCACGTGCGCGTGCCTGTCTGAGCAATTTGATTTTTTTCTCTTTGTATGTGTGCGAAGCGGACGTGAAGGCATGTGCCTTTTCTCTCGCGTCCCTCCTCTGCTCAGCCCCAGCAAGGTCTGAGCAGGGTGAGAATAAAAGGGGCAGGAGAGGAGGAGAAAGTGCTCCCACAGTTGATTTGGCCATTGTGAGGAGCGGGAACACTATTCCCATTGATGCCGTGGATGCACGGTAGAAGCTTTAGGAAGGGGGGCTTATTCAAGGCTTGATGTGACCTGCAGGAATGGGTGCAAAGATGGGTGTTGAGGCCTTTGTGGAGATGGTGGGAACATTGTCCTTGCTCTGCCTCTTTAATATCACTCTGATCCTGAGGTCCCGTCATGTCCTCAACCCTTAGGGGCTCCATCTGTTTTGTGAGTCTCTTTGAAATGACTTCTTTTCGATAAGATGGGTCTGGAAACCTTCAGGACCCCCTCCGAACCCTCTGGATTACTCTTCCATTGCTTTTCACACATCCACAAGCTCATGACAGAGTAGACTGGAGACACCGGTGCACCAGTTTCTTGCTACAGATCATAGTTTATCTTGACTGTGGAATGGAAAAGAGACAGCGACCTTTAACCTCATATTTATATTAGGATTTACCTTTTCTTCAACTGCCAGGATATTTTTAGCATCTTCACTGTGTAAAAAACCTTGTTTCTGGTGCCCAGTGAAATAGTCATATCTCAACCAGAGTTTGGAGGCTGTTGTAGATGTAGATCAGACCCCTCTGGCATGTTTAGCTGCAGTTTTATTAGCACTGGTTTGTTTCCAGTATCAGTTTTTCAATGAACTTCCTCTGGTTGATCGTATTCCAGCTCGTTACAGAGCACATGTTCTGCTGACGAGCAGGCTGGTGTTTGGAGACCCTCTCCATTGTTTGTGTGAAAGGTTTTTAATATTTACCACCGTGGCAGGGAAATCAGTAGTTTCACACACACACACACACACACACACACCACACACACACACACACACACACACACACACACATACACACATACAGTACAGGTACAATATTCAAAAGCTGTGACTTCAGCCCAGAAAATCTTAATCATAAAACATGTGAGGGTAATAAACCAATGAGCTCATGGCTGATTCCATTGGAAACTGGATCAGTAATGGACACGTGGCTGAGAACATGACGGGGGTTTTAAAAACGAACATCCGCCCTCCAATAATATTCCCAAGCCATATTTGTCTTAGTGATATCAGCAACAATAGCTGGCATCCATGACAGACCACCGGCAGAAACACCGACGCTTCAGCGGGCTGCCAGAATATTCTCCGAGACCTCCTTATTATTCCCTGTCTGTTTCCAGGAGCTTTCCCTTCTTGACCTGATTAACAGGGATCACACCCCCCCAGACACTCGGAAATGATTCTGCATTTTCTTTTCGGCTTTTCTTCTTCCCGCTGGTTTGGAAGCCCACTGGGAGAATCTGCTCTACCGACCTGGCTGATTTGTAATCGGCGTTGGACGTCTTTCAGGCAGAGTTGAGGTTAGCAGGCGTTGGGCTGCGCTCAGATTAGCGATTAGCTATACGACTCTGCCCTCCACGTCCTCCTGAACGGAACCGCTCTCCTTGTAAACGCAACCCACTCGTCACAGTAGGAAAAATCCTCTAAATCCTCTAAAGGTAACTCGGCGATTCTCCAAAATACCAAGTCCATCAGTAAACGTGGAGCTCCGCCCCTGCTCGCTCCCGCCGCAGCGCCGCCGAGTGTGGTTGTCTTTGGTTACTATGACAATAGAAGTGCCTCTCGGAGGGAGAAGGAGGGTCTGTTTCAGGGGGAGGCAGACAGGAGGAGAGGAGTGTGACAGTGATTAATGTCCTGGCAGAAGCAGAGACAGCCATCTCTCAGGACCCCCGTCCTCACCACCCCTCTGTTAACAAGCACTCCGCAAAAAATCACACCAGAGCAGGAAGTTTAATCACAAGCACGTGAATTATGCATCGTGCCGTTACCTTCTCTGACTGCTCCGGCTCTACTGAATCAAGACGGAAATGAGATTCACCTGTGTCCCCCAGACTCGCTCCTCATTTCCATTCTCCACATCCTTGCCTCTCTTTTTGGGAAGCATCGAGCGGGCCGGGGCGCTGGGAGCCAGCCGCCGCTCGCTGTCACCGGTCCGCGCCGACAGGAAGTGAGGGGAGGGGAGAACCGCAGCCAAGCGCCTGTGTTATGGAGATAGGTACCCAGCCGTGCTGCGCTGTACCACCGCCTGGCCCAGAGAGTCAGGAAATAGTTCTCGGAATAAAATAACACCCCTTGTATTTTTTTTTTGGGGGGGGGGAATAATCTGGTTCTACAAACCCAGACCGGATTCCTTTAAATCGGACACACTTGTGTGAAAAAGGGAGGTGGTGCTGCAGTGCCAGCTCATCTTTCATGTACCCCCACCTGGATCTCAGGGGCCATTAGAGCTGCTTTTCACCATCCTGGTGTCTGGTTTCCACACTTCACTGCACTTTGCCCCCCCCCCCCCCGCTCACTGAAAGAAGCCTCTGTTGGTGCGCTGCGTTGCATAGGGTCCGTGTTGGCGCGACACAGCAGCTAAAGCCCCTCCTCTGACGGGAAGAAAGACCCCTTCATCCACAGCGGCCTCTGCACATATAGAGACCCCTGCACACCACCTGTAAACATGTCTCCTCTCTGATTTGACCCCTTTCCCCCCCTCCCACCTTATGTCAACAGCACCTCAGAGCACCAAATACTGTATCAGAAACATGCCGATGTTCCAGCATTTCCACGAAATTCAACCCCCCAAAAGAAAACAAACAAAAATCTGGCCTCGGTGTCCGGATTTACGTAAAAATGAGGTGAATAAATAAAAGCAAATCCCGATTCCACTTTGTCCATCACAACTAAATTACAGCTCATTGCCTGAAAACACATCAATAAGCGTCGTAAATCAGGCAGAAAAACAGCCGGGAAGCCGATTCTGCTGCACAACTAAAGACAGGGTGAAAGAAAGAGCTCATGGCAGGCGGGGACAGGAAGTAGCCTCACCTCCTCACCTCACCTGACCTCATCCAGTAAATGCCCCCCCCCAACATATTAAAACTAAAGGTCCATATTTGCTTTCAGCAGGAGGGAAGCGGAGCTCTCTTCAGTGATGTGTAAATCAGCTGCTGGGCCTTTGGTGGCAGAGTGGTTCTGACCTCTCTCATAGCAGATTGCTTTTTGCTAGTGTTGGCCAGCGGCCTCATTCATCACCCACCATGATAGCAGCCTTAGTCCCCCCCCAACCCAAAGCGTGGAGCATCAATCACCAGCCAGAGCCGGGGCCGTTTCTAAACCAACAGTGTTGTGATGTCTATAACAACTACCTGGAACATTATCACTGTGGTCGGCTGTTGGGGAGAGGCACGGCTCAGATTCACTCGTTCACTCCCAGTCTAAATACAGCTAGTGGTTTATAGCTCGGCTGATTAGCATCACGTCAGAAAATAAAACGTGCACCACTGGAGGGGAAGAGCGACTGCTCGGACCTATAATATGTTCATTCATGGGGAATATAAAGACACACTGTAGCCAGGAGAACGTTCCAGACTTGAGGGGACACGTGTTCCTCTAAACAACCTCAGAAGTGATGGAAAAACACCAATACGGTGGATTTATGTACTCTCACCTAAAGGTTATAGGTGCGCGTATTTACACTCCGTCTGTTTAGGTTCCTGCATCAAAGCCTTTCTGGGAAGAACATCTGAGCCTTTGATTCATAAAGTATCACGTAAATATAACCAACTGTTACTGGGCATGGGCCATGCTAAAGACATCCATCCATCATCCATCCATCCATCATCCATCCATCCATCCATCCATCCATCCATCATCCATCCATCCATCCATCCATCCATCCATCATCCATCCATCCATCCATCCACCCACCCATCCATCCATCCCTCCACCCACCCACCCACCCACCCATCCATCCATCCATCCATCCATCCATCCACCCACCCACCCCCCCATCCATCCATCCACCCACCCACCCATCCATCCATCCACCCACCCACCCACCCACCCATCCATCCATCCATCCATCCATCCACCCACCCACCCACCCACCCATCCATCCATCCACCCACCCACCCATCCATCCATCCATCCACCCACCCATCCATCCATCCATCCATCCATCCATCCATCCCTCCACCCACCCACCCACCCCCCACCCATCCATCCACCCATCCATCCATCCATCCATCCATCCATCCATCCATCCATCCATCCATCCATCCATCCATCCATCCATCCATCCATCCATTTTAACCTGTTAAGATCTTTACACTCTCGTCTGCTTGTGACCTTTTTCATCTTCACGGTGAAATCCCTTCAATTTTCTGGGATTTAATTACCTCGTTTAGTAAAGATTGGGTTGTTTGTCCCTTCATAAGCGCTCAGCTGGTTAAATGGTTACATGATGAAGACAGAGTGTGTGTCAGCACTGCTCGCAGCAGTAATTAACACTAGGTGAGGCTGCCAGATGTGTGCGCCGTTATGCACATACCGTTGTGTCATTGTGTCAGACTGCCTTGTTTTTGCATCTCATCTCAGCCCTGTGACTTATAATGGCCTTGGGAGGGGGGGGGGTGTCTTTGGCTGCTGGAGCTCATCCGTCACATATATTTATCAGAGAGAATTGTATGCATGTATTTTCATAATTAGATTTAGAGGCAAATTCGAATCATTTTTCATGGAGTTGTAAGTTGAAATGAGCTCAGACTCCTGCTGAGTTAAACATATATACATACTGTATATATACATATATATACTGTATATATACAGTATATAAACATCTGTTGGGAATCCACCCAGCACCAGATCTTGAAGGTATCACAAACCTTCTGGTAGAAACAACGTTAGGAGCTGAGGTCTTATCAACATTGTTGTTTTGTTTTTTTTACTGAAAATCTCTTCATTTACAGGATTCTGAACAGCCTGTTCTGATTGGCTGAGCCCCCCCCCTCACAAAAAAAAGAGGACGCTCTGTACACCTGCTGTGTATAACAGAGACTCTGGGTCAGAGGAACATAGATGAGAATCTTAGTAAAAGATGAATAAGCACATACCAAACCATTCCAGCCCTGCAGAATTAGCCTGGCTGCTCCTCTCTGTGTGGAAAGCGTGCCGGTTCTGGCCCGATGCCCATCCATCTTTGGTGATTTACTAACCCGCGGCGGTGGCGGCAGCGCCAGCCCGTCCTTGACTGACTGCTGAGGATGTGCTCCTCGCCATAACAGTGCCAGGGATGATGGAGCTGTGCATGAGTTGTGTGACTGGAGAGGAAAACAGGCCAAAAATAAGCATAGAGACGAGTTCTCCTATCAAAGAGTGACCTGCAGGTGAGGGAAATGAGCTTTTTGCTTCAGTGGCATTTTCCTATGTGGGACTCGGGTAATAAGGAGCTCCTATTGCGTCTTCAGCTCTTTGTTCTCAGATGAGTTGCGCGCCTTCGACTACTTCAGCCAAACACTGAAAATGACTTCCATAATCCGCAACAGGTAATGCATTTGGAATGGACCGCCGAGACTTTCCTTTCATCTTCTGGTTCCCATGAGCTTCCTCCGCCTGGAGAAGTTGCCAACACAAACAAGGCAGAGATGAGAACCTTGTTGATGCTGCGGCCTGCACCTCACCTGCTGCCGACTGAAGGTCACAGCCGTGCAGAGGTGTGGACACGATGGAGGTGTGGCTGCACTGCACAGGCAACCGTGGCTGTTCTTGGAGGTGGGGTCTTCAAAACCAGCCAAGAGTTAAAGCAAGAGCTGGGTTTGGAGCTATCACCTACAGCTGGGGGCTTTAGTGGACTCCAGAGATTTCCTTCTCTTATGAATACAATTATTTAGCACCTTCCTTCCTGAGCCTCCTCGTCGCTGCTCACCATCATGTTAATTTTATGTCTTATTTATCTCCGCTCCTTCTTATTTTTTTTCCTGTTCAAACACTCTTTTCTGGAGGCCAGTTCCATTTTCTGGGGAGATGGTTGTAATCTAACCAGCGCTTGACAAAAATTGCTACAATTTATTTATTTTTTAATGTTCCTGGCTGCTGGCATCTCTTTCCGTCATTTCCAGGATACAGCTTGTTCCATGACTTGTTCCTGCGTCTGATTTTACTTGATGATTGTGTTATTCTCAGCCTCTTGTTGGATGATTTAGGCATAAATCAGCCAAACCTCTATTATTTAGGCATTCATTACATTTGCTGCAAGCGAGAGCATGACTCCACCACCGCAGCCGCTTTAAAAGGGATTGTTTGTGACAATGCATTCTAGCTCATTATGAAAATTAAACGTGTGTAGGCGACCGCACGCTTCTGCCAATTAAACCGGAGAGAAAAGAGGCAGAAATTGAGCAGGAGGAGGATTAAGACAGTCGGTGGAGGTCTGTGGTCCTCTGGAGGGCTCCTTCAGGCAACGTCTATGCATCGTTTAGAATGCGTTTAGTCTCGGGTCCGTATTAAAAACCACAGCGGTGACATCGTGATGGCTGCGGGCGCTTTGCTCGCTGATGCACGGAGACCTGAAATTATGTGAAGTGAAATGACCTGGCCTGGATCCAGCAGGACCCCCCCCCCCCTCCTCCCTGCTGACAACACTGGTGATTCTGAGGACGGGGGACAGGACGAGTCCTCTGCTGTGTGTGTGTGTGTGTGTGTGTGTGTGTGTGTGTGTGTGTGTGTGTGTGTGTGTGTGTGTGAGTGTGTGTGTGTGGTCGCTGTGATCGACCGTGCTGCTCCAGCCTCCAGTGACACCCAGACGATCAGCAGGCACAAGGATGTGACAGACAATAAAAGGCCTCTCCAGCGCCCCTCCTCTTCCTGTTCTGTCCGTCTCTGCTTCCTTCTCTTCCTGTTCTGTCCGTCTCTGCTTCCTCCTCTTCCTGTTCTGTCCGTCTCTGCTTCCTCCTCTTCCTGTTCTGTCCGTCTCTGCTTCCTCCTCTTCCTGTTCTGTCCGTCTCTGCTTCCTCCTCTCTTCCTGTTCTGTCCGTCTCTGCTTCCTCCTCTTCCTGTTCTGTCCGTCTCTGCTTCCTCCTCTTCCTGTTCTGTCCGTCTCTGCTTCCTCCTCTTCCTGTTCTGTCCGTCTCTGCTTCCTCCTCTCCTCCTGTTCTGTCCGTCTCTGCTTCCTCCTCTTCCTGTTCTGTCCGTCTCTCTGCTTCCTCCTCTTCCTGTTCTGTGTCCGTCTCTGCTTCCTCCTCTTCCTGTTCTGTCCGTCTCTGCTTCCTCCTCTTCCTGTTCTGTCCGTCTCTGCTTCCTCCTCTTCCTGTTCTGTCCATCTCTGCTTGCTTCTCTTCGTACTCCAGATGTGGAAGCACCGTTGGAGCCTTTCCTCCCTACACCTCAGCCTCTTTCCAAACCCCTCGTTGCATCTCTAAATAGGAGGAAGGAAATCGTCGTGCCCCAGATTTCTAGAGTTTGAACCTGGTGCCCTCAGAGGTTGACCTTTGACCTGGGCGTGAGATTGCTGATTCATTCTTCTTATCAACACTTTAGTATCTCAGGTTTTTTGGAACAAGCCTGCTATTGTGGTCTATTTAGGAAGTAAAGCTAATCAGTGATAGAACCTATCGTTCAGTTCTCCTCACATTCGACCCTCTTTATCTTTTCTGTTCATTGATACGTTTTTTTTTCCAAATGCATATTTCTGACCCAATTCCAAAACCCCACAAGGGAAACGTAGCTGGAAGATGAAGGGATATAAAATCCTTATGAGTGGATTTAGATGCTAATTCTTTGTCTTCTCTAAAACTCAGATTATTCTCAGGGTTATTCAAGCAGGAATAAAATAAAGTCGCCGTTAAAGCTGACGTGTCATTGAAGAGTTCTCACTCCGGCCTGATTCAATCTCACTAATCTTTGATCGGGCGGAGAGGCGACCGGGAGATGGAAGCTTGGATCTCCATTTTGATTAGGCTGTAAAGTTTTATTCTCCTCTCTGATGGAAGGGGGATTAATTATGCATGCCTTCCTCTTGTTGCTTTTTTCTGCTATCTTTTTAACGGCGGAGGTAAACTTGAACTTTTCCTTTGTTGCGGGACGCGAACGTGCTGGAAGGTCCCGACAGAGACGATGGTCCGTTCTGCAGATTAATCTTGACTGAGGTGTTTCAGTTTGAGGAGTCGTAAAACGAACGGTGCAGATGATGGACGAGTCTGGGCCTCAACAGTGAATGACTCCATCAAACCTTCTGACCGTCCACCTGCTGCCTTCCAGCAACTCAATAAAAGGCAGGTTGTAACCTGCCACTCCCTTTTCTTTAGTTACAGCCACTCACCTCAGTTATTAACGTCAGGTTCATCACTTCCAAGGATGGATTTATGCTAGCTTGTATGCTAAATGGTTCAATTTCCATCTTCTGTGTCACTTCTGCTCTCTTTTCCTCACTAGTGTTTACTATCGTTAACCTACTAACACGTGCGCTGATTAAAACTAGACGCGACCCTGCCGCCATCATCCGACCCCACCCAGGAGCTCAGCTATCCATTCCAAAACGAGCCCCCACCTCCCTCCAACACCCCAACAACGGTCCAGTCGTTGTCTTTAATATACGGTGAATCCCAACCAAAGGGTGTTTGTGTTATATATAAAGTGGGAAGAGCAGCAGCCTGGCTCGAAGCGCTTGGCACGGCGCAGCTGTTTGACTGGTCAGCAGATGCTGTTATAATGTGAATTAGCCATAAAGAGTGAGAGGACGGAGCAGCACTGCAGCAGGAAGCATATTCCATAGTTGGGTGTCCATCCGCCTCTCAAGGGTGATTCTACAGGGTAAAGTGCTATATTCTAAGTTATTTAGTAGTTATTTAGGATAAGGAAACGCATGATAATAAAGTTAGGTTCGAGTGGATGAAGCCTTTTAAGCCGCTGGGAGTATGACAGGTTGAAAGGTCAAATCATCTGCTGATTCCTCCTCCTGTCTGCATGCAGAGCGTCTCTGTTGCTAACGCTTTCTCTCCGCTGTAATTCGAAGGCTTAATGCACATTATGTATTCAGCTGATGCAAACATTGCACTCAATTATGCGCCTATAATTAACTTAGTGGCTGGTTTAAAAGCATATGAGCTGTGCAGCGGCGGGCTGGAGACGTGAGCCGGCCACTTACTTTACTGCAGCTGCAGAAAATGAGACGCAAAATATAGGTTTTGTGAAGGACTTCTGAAGAGGAGCTCTATTTTCTCCATTTGCACGGTGCACCCTTCCTCTTTTGTTCCTCCTCCTCAGCTCCCACTGCTTTTCCTTCCCCTCTAATGTCGGTGGTGCCGCTACTTACTGGACCTCCTCCCTCCGTTGCCTTTGGCCACCAGGGAAAAAAAAGGAAATGCTCATTTTATTCCCTGTAGTTTATCCGTAAGGCTGTTGCAATAAATATGGATGTAAACAGAAAAGGTTGGTCCGCACCTTGAATTGTTGATGTTCTCCTCAAAGGGAGGAAGCACTTCAGAACCGCTCAGTCCTGCTGTGCTCGTGAGCGAGTCAGCGGCTTTGGCCCGTCCACGTGCACGCGCGTGCCTTCATGACGCAGCTACTCTCAGGGATGTGAGATAGAGGAGGTGTGTTTGGGATAATGAGGGTTTGCGCGCGCACGCTCGGGGATGATCTCACCGAGCATTTTCAGGATTAGAGACGAGGAGCTTCCAGCGTTCTGGTGCTGGACTGGACTTTAGCTGGAGGCTGAAACGGTGATTTCTTATTGTTTACGGCGCCATAAATGTTGCCGTCAGGAATATTTCTGGGTCAATCCCGATGTTGCCTGTTTCAGCAGGAGCGGCTGGCACGTCCACGGAGCCTTGGCAGCGGTTCCCCCTCAGAATCCCGATGCAGATAGCGGGACCACATCAGGGACCGGCTGCTAAATTATCATTCATTTACATTCACTTTGCTGGGGGGCTGATTAATGCAGTTATGGCTGAAGACAACACCTGCTGGTCAGCCCTATATTTAACTCTGTCTCCCAGAATGCTGATCAGGATAAATACAGCCCATCATATCAAGTTCTCCGAGTCTGTTGATGACACCAACAGACAATAAACTCGTCTGCTTTCCGATGGGTTTCATATGTTGTGTCAGGCTGCAGAAGCCTCCCTCTGCACCACATTTTCTGCACGTTTGTGCCAGTGGGAGGAAAATGGATCCAGATTCCGTCCTGATTGCCAAAAACGGTCGCTCGCAGGCGTCTTCTCACTGATGAGATGAGACAATCGCAGCTACGAGCCTGGAATGGAGCCGCCAGAACCACATCACCAGCGATAAAAAAGTGTCTATTAACGCACTTCAGGGTGCTTCTGTGAGGGCGAGGAACATTTTAAAGATTGTATCGTGATCGTTTTACATTTCCCCCAAAACCCAGTTAGTTTTCAGGACCCAGTGGGTCAAGTTGTGAATGGTGTTCATGTAAAACTGGGATTCAAATGGAAAATATAGCATGTTCCCGTCATCTGTGCTACTGGTGGCCAGATGTGATGCTGGTGAGGACAAGGTCACCTGTGAGGGGCCCTCCCCAGGGGGTCGCTTCCTAAAAAGGTTAAAAGCACCTTAAACAGTCGATCCGTTCATGGTTGCGGATCTCTGTCACGTAGCTGCAGAGCCAGAGAAACGCTACATTAGCTAATAAAGGTCTTAACTGATGCTAACAAGACGGGATCTTCATGCGTGATGTTTGTCCTGCATGTATCTCTTTAAACAATAAGGAAGTTGCATAGCTCCGCCCCCTCCTCAGCGCTTAATGTCCGGTAAAGCACAGAACCTCTCAATGTGTCCTCGTCCGTCTCTCCCCTGCAGTAACTGAGATGTCTCCTACCCTGGAGATCGATGTCTCCGGGACCGGCGAGGTCAGGTCAGGGGTCGGCCTGAATATAAACAGGTGTCAAGTGCTATGATGAAAAGCCGAGGACACATGAAACTGGGAGGGAAGCCACCCCAGCCGGGTCGGAGCAGAACAATAAGAATAATGGATGACTTGGCCTGGCTGGGACTGTCTCAGGTTGTTCAGGTTGGGCTGTAAGGAAGCAGAATGTATGTGTAACCGTGGTTACCACAATGGCCAGGCTGGAATGGGATGTATTATTAACTGGTTGGACTGAGTGAAAATGACGGAATAGTGGGAAACTGCAGGAAAACCCTTCGCGAGTGTCCTGCTTTTGAGTTTAGTTCTCGTCTCGTTCGCTTTGAAGCCGTCAGTTTCAGGCTGGATTCGTCGCAGCGATTTCAGGATTGAACGTGAGCGTGAACTCCTTCCTGCTTCAGGCTCCTTACAGGTCAAGAGGCATCGTGTTCTCTCCCAGAAGTGTTGACAGAATTTATCAATTTTGAGCGACGAGAGAGAAAAAAAGGATATTTTTACCTGTTTCTGTCGGTCTGGCGCCTTTTCTGAGGTGTTCAGAAAGCATGCAGGTGTACAACACAAGTTCTGATGGTGGAGCTCTTCTCCTCTGGTCCTGAGAGTTAAAGACAAGACCATGAAGGGGTTCCTGGACTCAGCTGAGCTCAGAGGTCCCCCCTGTGAACGCAAAGTGACTTTGTGGTGTGGAAACAGGAAGTGACCTTGCAGAGTTCTCAGATTAGATCATTCCTGACGCGCTCCAGATGATTTGTGAGGGTGCTTCCAGCAGATCTTAGCACAGGAGAGGACACATGCTGATACAGAGGAATAAATAAATGTCCGATGTCCGTCCCAAATTCAAGCGGACCCGTTTGAGACAGAAACAGGAAGGATTTATTGTCCACGAGCAATCGCGCTGATGGACGACTGCAGTCGGTCTCCATCGTTTGCTGACGACGTTTCTCTGGTTATTTTTCCAGGTCTCAGCTTGTTTTCCTTCAATAACAATAACTTGAGCTTAATTAGGCGAGAGTTGAATAATCGCAGGTGCAAACGTCTTGGCGACGAGAGAGAAGGTTTGAAAGAGACGATCTCAGCATCGCTCGAATCTGCTGGGAGGTTCAGAAAAAAGGGGCAAATAAAGTTACAAAAGTCTGCGATAAAGTTTTTATTGGACAGTCGAGGCGGGAAGGGAGGGTGCCGGCGTAACTTTATCGCCCACATCCTCGCACGGCGCCGCCTTCAGGAGCGCTCGGACGGGCAGCAGAACCGCTGATGACATCACATTCTTCTCTAAAACTGTAATAAACCTGTTAATAACAAGTCCAAGAACAAGAAACGCCGCAGAAACCGTGAAGTTCTGTTGTAATAAACGTGTTATCTGTGTTAGCAACACGTTAAATGTCACATGGTCGTCAGGTATGTTAAAGTATGTTAGCCTGTTAAAGTTTACAGATGTCAGCGACGGTTACCTTGGCAGTGTGTGTGTGTGTGTGTGTGTGTGTGTGTGTGTGTGTGTGTGTGTGAGACTGAGCAGTTTATGAGAATTCTCCCCCCTCGTGCTGAAGTGAATAAAGCCTGATCCCACACTGACATGGGAGATTATGGCGGCTGGTTTTGTGTGCGCGGTCACTTCCTGCTGTTCAGCGCTAAATTCTCAGCTTAGCTCCATAGAAAATCCTCTTTGCTGCATTTGTCTACCTGTCTTTGTGGCTGCCGGGGCCGCGGCGCTGAGCCGCAGACTCAGGAAGTTGGAAAAGCTTCTCAAACTTCTCTGAGTTACGCAGAAATGGCTTTAATTGATTTGCAGGCTTTAATATTCATGGTTATTATTTCCTTTCTGTCAGGTTTTTCAACGTACAACTTTGCAGCATTGTGCAACCAGAATGGACTTAACTTCAAAATAATCATTGTATTAGTGCTTAACTCTAAAGATACCAGGATTTAAACCTTTATCTCCTCATATTTTACTTTAAATTCATAAAAAGAAGCCGAGGTCTGAGATTAAAATCCCAATATTCAGGATGCAGATGTAATAAATGGTTATTAATAGCTGTAGCAGAATGGACACACAGTTGGCTCTAACATCTAGTTGGATTAAAGTTTTAGGTCACAACAAGTGTCCATACCATAATACACAGCAGAGTCGCTCTCGCCTAAATTTACACTCACCGTTATTGACGATGATCAACAACCATCGATCCTTCTGGGTGAAAGTGGAGGAAACAGCAGCTGTATTCCGGCACCAGAAGCGCCTCCTTCCCGTTGCCGTAGAAACCAAGCGGCGCTATTTGCTCCAATTTGCTGCGCGGTAGCGAGATCAAAAGGCTGAGAGCAAAAGTGGCTTCTGCACATTAGCATCAGCGTTTGATGCCCGGCTCATTTGCATCTATAGTCTCACTGACGCAGCTCCACTCGTGTCTTTCATTAAAAGTTCACTTTTTGGATTCGTGAGAAGTCAAACCCCCCCCCCCCCCACTCCCCCCACACACTCCACACACTCCCCCCCCCCCCCCACCACACTAGCCCCCCCCCCCCCCAGTTACAGGTGAAGTAGAGACCTTTATCCTTTGTGGCTGGATTTTAACAGCACTGGTGCTTTTTCTGTCCTTGAGCCCTGTTGAAAGTTTTGCTCTGTTGTTGGCGTTTCAGACCTTTTCTCCATCTGAAGGCATCTGTCTTAAATGCCACCCCCCCATCCCCCCCCCCCCAGCCCCCCCCATTGATACGCTGCCGGTTTATTTATTAGAGCGCCGGCAGTCCTTTGTGGCCCGTCAGAAGGAGGCAGGCGGCTCTATAGTCAGAAAACTCACCCCCCCTCCTCGTGTCTCTCCTCTTCCTCCAGAAGTGGTTTGAGAGGGACAGACGGCCCCGCCAGCCCGCGCCCCCCACCCCCCCCCACCCCAGTGATGCTTGGCTGGTGAGTACGCCATCTTATTTTCTTCTTCACAACTTTTCATGCTACCTTCTGTCATCTCTTTTGTTAAATTTCTACCTGTATTTTCTACTTTTCTAACGTCTGAAACTGGGTATCGGCAGCGTGACGAGGGGGGGTTAGGGTTGGGGGGGGCTCTTTTATTCTCACTATTCTGTCTAAAACTCTGTGGCCTTTGTACTGAAGGCACGGCCGCCCTTTGGGGGTGAAAGCCTTTTATTCGGAGGGAGTGAAGTGATTTGAAAGGCAGCAGCGAGGGTATGGCAGCGAAGGCGGAAGGACCAGCAGAGGACGGGTGGGGGGGGTGGGGTGGGGGGGGCACTAATGGACGAGCCTCCCTCCCTGCATGTATAAATCAATGAATCACTCCGATGTGACACAAGCGCACATCACATCAGCTCGGCCGGTGCTCATTTGCATACGTTTCTGGCATAAATAAGGTTACCGCACGCGGAGGAGGGAACCTGAGTGGCTCCGCGGTCCGAAATGATAAACACCTTCATTAAAAAGCCCTTATTTTCCAACACCGGCTTGTTTTTCCTCTCGCCGGCCCGGTCTCAGATTGCTTTTTCTTATTGGACTGTGACATTTAAGGGCCACATTTGGGGAGCGATCCTTGAGGTCCGCCGGACCAGAACCTCTGACTCGTTGCTGCTCGTCGAAACCTGTTGCAGCCTCTCATCGGCGGTGCACCGGCTTTGTCTCCGCTCGGGTCCCTCCGGGAGCCTCCTTCAGGAGACCGGGGGCCTCCTTCAGGAGACCGGGGGCCTCCGGCGGCGGCTGGCGTGTTGCGGTTGTTTGCTGATATTTAGTTTAGCCTGACAAAACACCGGAAGAAAACAAGCTCCTTTCAGCCCAATGAGAGAGGGAAGGAGGACCGAGAGTGAGAGGGAAACCAGGGAAGAAAAGGGGGGGCCAGGGGACTCATCCCTGGATTGGGATCCTCTTTAGAGGTTTCTGTTCGTGGCCTCTAGGGCAGAATTAAGTGAGTGTCATTATCCCTGGCAAATGACCACGCCGCCTTTGTGGCGCAGCTATGGTACATTACGGCGCCTTCAAACGTGGCCGGGCCGTGCCTATTCAGCTCACAAAGAGAGGGGGCCCCTGGCAGATCTTTGGCCCGGCTCACACAGGAGCCATTCACACCCCGTCAGGGGGGGTGGTGATGGTGATGGAGGGGGGCTGTGGAGATGAGTAAAAACCACCGCGGCCAAGGCCGATGTGACACATCCTTAAGACGCCGTGCCAGAGAGCCACGTCACCGCCCGTCCTGATCCCGAGCGGAATCCCAGATTCGGTTAATCACGCCGACGTTTGGATGATGTCACTCGCCGGACTAATTGCTAATTAGCCACCTAGCAGCAAATCATCGGCTTGCTGCTAATTAGCTTGTTTCCCCAACAGTTTTTAATGTTTCCCTGGAGTAAACGGGCTGCCCTGAATTTCAAGGCTGTGCATCAGCCGAGAGATGTCACGACCCCCCCGAGAGAAGGGAAAAGGAAAGTCCACGCCTTCGCTCGGTCAGCTGCGTTACCTGGTAGGAGGGAGGAAGAAGACTTCATGTTAGGATTAAGCACAGACACCAAGTTAAAGTGTTTGCTTGGTTTCCAGCTTCGTTCAGGGTTCGTAGAGCTGCTGAACGCCCTGGGTGTCAAAGGTTTCTCCACAGCCTTTTTATTTATCATCTCATCAAGCGGACACTAAACGGCCGACGTCTCCTTCGTTTAGCTTTCTTCCCAAGATAAGTAGCAGCTTTCATTACCTTCCAGCATTGTTCCCCGGTTTTTACCAACTCAGTTCCCCCTCTGCAGGCAGCGAGGAGGCCTTTGTCCAGGGGACGTGGTAGGAACCCAGAGCCTGTAAATCCTGCGCTGATCCTTGGATCATTAAACCGTGAGCGCTCAGTCTTTTGGTTCTTTACCAGCAGGTCTGGGTCCCGGGCTATAATGGAAGCTAACTGGCTAATGATTAGCTGTCTTGTGTAGTTACTCCAGACTTGGAGGCTGAAAACTCTCTGATCTCGCGTCTCTTTCTGGCTGTCTCAACTACTTCTGAACCCCCGCGTGGAGGCACAAACACAGATGCACCTCCTAGACTGGTGTTCGGGTCGGAACTTCACATTGTCTTCAGGGGAAGCTGTTGTGACTCTGCGGCTGCTCGCTTGTGGAATCCTGGCTGCAAATGTGCTTTTTGCTGCTTAATCTTCAGTGAGGATTAGTGGAACTGTGTGTTTTCTAATTATAGACCTGGACTGTGCGCTGGTGGGGTCAGATGCAGCCCAGCAGGCCTGCAGCCAGGGGCTTACTGACCGCTCCACTTGCTCTTTTTGCTTCTGGTTTTGTTTGTTTTTTTTAATCTCTTGATGATCTTCTTCTCTTCTCCGTCTTCCTTTTGTCTCCGGCGACAACAAAGACTTTTCGTTTGACTGGAACCGAATTGAAGCGGCTGTCAAAACAAATCACATTTATATCTGACAGAAAACAAGGACCTTCCTCTCCGAGAGGATCCGGTTCTTCTTTTAACACAACCAGTCGGCATCTTCTTCACATCGAGTCGAGACGTCGCGTACTTGCTGAAACTTAAGCCCTCTGGGAAAGCTCATTATCCATTTCTATTACAAAGGTGTTTCCTGGATGCACAAGCTGGAAATCCTTAATGCAAAGCATGAAACCCATCAGCAGCGTGTGTGTGTGTGTGTGTGTGTGTGTGTGTGTGTGTGTGTGTGTGTGTGTGTGTGTGTGTGTGTGTGTGTTGATCCTGGGCTGCTGCTGTCACTCGTTAGTCCAGTCGGACTTGTTTTAATCATTAATGTGGTCGGAACGGCTCCGTTTGCTCAGGGTATTCCAGTCCGCATCGAGCGTCCATATTTACACAGGGTGTCACAGCCACCTGGGAGGGTTCCACCTGTTCAGGTGTGGTTGAGAGCTCAGCCGCTCACTGAAAGCGACGTTTTTCTATCCGCTAAATGTATTTATGGTCCCACTTTAGGCAGCAGGGACCAATAAACAGCCCAATTCACTCATGTTTGAGTCCATGGGTGCTCACACATGCTGCCCCCCCCCCCCCCCCCCCCCCAACCATTGTTCTGCAGGTTCTGCATCGTTCCAGACGTGTCGCAGCGGTCAACGATGCCGCAGGTGATCAGTGTTTTCGTTTCATATTGCCCGGGTCACGCGGCCACACGGGCCTAACGAGGAATTGTGTCGTGAGACCACACAGCAATTAAAACAGCACACAAGATGCCCCCCCCCCCCCCCCCCCCCAATTACATCACAATGGATTTAATTACGGGCGCGTGTTTAGCAAACCGGCAGCGTCGCACACAACGTCGGGCATCTGTCTCTCTGTCACGTTCGCTGGCGCTCTGGACGCTGATCAGCATCATCCGTGCTGTCAGAGCGGAGCATTATGGGATGGACAGAGAGCAAATGATGCGCTGCAGCCTTCTGTGTGTCTGCCTGTTGGATTTAAACAGTCTCAAAAGGACAAAAGTGTGTGTGTGTGTGGTGTGTGTGTGTGTGTGTGTGTGTGTGTGTGTGTGTGTGTGTGCAGACGTGCAGTGTGTTGGCTTGAGATCCTCTGATCAGGTTATACGCCTGCCGTTGGAACAGCTGATCCTCCTGACCTCCAGAACATCAGCGTCTCTGGTTCTTCTCGGCTTCCCTGAGATGGAGCCTCTCCCTGGTTCTTCTAGGCTTCCCTGAGATGGAGCCTCTCCCTGGTTCTTCTCGGCTTCCCTGAGATGGAGCCTCTCTCTGGTTCTTCTCGGCTTCCCTGAGATGGAGCCTCTCCCTGGTTCTTCTAGGCTTCCCTGAGATGGAGCCTCTCCCTGGTTCTTCTCGGCTTCCCTGAGATAGAGCCTCTCCCTGGTTCTTCTCGGCTTCCTTGAGATGGAGCCTCTCCCTGGTTCTTCTAGGCTTCCCTGAGATGGAGCCTCTCCCTGGTTCTTCTCGGCTTCCCTGAGATGGAGCCTCTCCCTGGTTCTTCTAGGCTTCCCTGAGATGGAGCCTCTCCCTGGTTCTTCTCGGCTTCCCTGAGATGGAGCCTCTCCCTGGTTCTTCTAGGCTTCCCTGAGATGGAGCCTCTCCCTGGTTCTTCTAGGCTTCCCTGAGATGGAGCCTCTCCCTGGTTCTTCTAGGCTTCCCTGAGATGGAGCCTCTCCCTGGTTCTTCTAGGCTTCCCTGAGATGGAGCCTCTCCCTGGTTCTTCTCGGCTTCCCTGAGATGGAGCCTCTCCCTGGTTCTTCTAGGCTTCCCTGAGATGGAGCCTCTCCCTGGTTCTTCTAGGCTTCCCTGAGATGGAGCCTCTCCCTGGTTCTTCTCGGCTTCCCTGAGATGGAGCCTCTCCCTGGTTCTTCTAGGCTTCCCTGAGATGGAGCCTCTCCCTGGTTCTTCTAGCCTTCCCTGAGATGGAGCCTCTCCCTGGTTCTTCTAGGCTTCCCTGAGATGGAGCCTCTCCCTGGTTCTTCTAGGCTTCCCTGAGATGGAGCCTCTCCCTGGTTCTTCTAGCCTTCCCTGAGATGGAGCCTCTCCCTGGTTCTTCTAGGCTTCCCTGAGATGGAGCCTCTCCCTGGTTCTTCTAGGCTTCCCTGAGATGGAGCCTCTCCCTGGTTCTCGCAGGTTTATGATGAGGCCACTTTAGAGCTGTTTCCCCTGCGGAGCTGGGAGCTCTTCTCTCACAGCAAACACCATTTCTGAGATAGATTGGCTACGAGATGGAGAAGATGATGAGAGAGGAGTCCTCCCAGGCGTCTCAGACTCAACAGCAGCACCGTTTAGCTTACAGGATTCTGCAGCAGCCTTTTTGAAGCTATTTGGGTGTTTTCAGATCACATGAGATGAATTTTGCTAACGAGGTAGATCCGAGTCACAGGTCTCGTGTTACTGGAGGGAACATCCGTGCGGACTTTAGATGGCTGATCACCTCTAATGTGCACGTAAATAAACATCCCACAATAAGCCAGAGTGCAGTTGACTATCAATAGAGCTTCGATGGGTTGAGAGATGAGGGCTTTTGTCTTCATTTTGACACCTTCTGAGCCTGCAGCTTAAATATTTGAGTTCTGTTGTTTGTCTTTGAAATTCAGATCAGTGCTGAACTCGAACAATGGAGCAACGAGACGGGTAAATGGAAGCGTTCCAAAAACACGAGTAGCAGCATAAACGGACGTTTGTTCGTGCGCTATTTCCAGCACAGGAGCTCCTTTAGCTACGGCCAATACGGCCTTCTTGGTTTATTTATGGCGGATAGGATGAGTTGGCCACACACACCCCGTTAGCAGCTGCAGGTCTGAGGCCGCTCCAGGAAGAGGAATGTCAGATTTAAGGAGTGAGCACACGCTGACACTGAGAGGGTAACGTGCTCCGTCACGGCAACCTCGAACAGCATCCGTCTGCTCCGCTTCCACCGCGGCCGCTCGCTCCTTCTCCGTCCAACACGTGTCATTTCTGCTGGAAAAGGCTTCAGGGTTTGACTCCGTTTTGCAGACCCCCGTCAATCAATGCCAACGGGTCAGCGAAGCCTTCCTGGGCCGGACTCCGGCGCCGGCGCCGCTGACCTGCGTGTTGGCGAGGAGACGCGTGAAGGAGCTGCAGCTTCTGGGCGGCTGCTTCAGCTGTGGAAACACTCAGATTCCCACTTTTGTCTGCCTGTTATTGTTGTTTTTTCATGTTCATCAACAGAACTAGTGCCAGAAAAAAGCTCTGAGCAGATGGAGTGTGTGAGTGTGTGTGTGTGTGTGTGTGTGTGTGTGTGTGTGTGTGCGTGTGTGCGTGTGTGTGCGTGTGTGTGTGTGTGTGTTTTTCAGCAAAAGGTGGAGAGTGATGAATTCTCACAGCTAAGATGGAGTTTTACTAGAAATGGCACCAAATCACCCTCCGTCTGTCTGTCTGTCTGTCTGTCTGTCTCTGTCTGTCTCTCTCTCTGTGTCTCTCTGTCTGTCTGTCTGTCTGTCTGTCTCTCTGTCTGTCTGTCTCTCTGTCTGTCTCTATCTGTGTCTGTCTGTCTGTCTGTCTGTCTGTCTGTCTGTCTGTCTCTCTCTCTCTCTGTCTCTATCTGTCTGTCTGTTTCTGTCTGTCTCTCTCTATCTGTCTGTCTGTCTGTCTGTCTGTCTCTCTCTATCTGTCTCTCTCCCATCCCTCCATCACACACGCCCACTTGTGCCTCTGAACCAGTCGGTCCCTGACCAGGCCTGTGTGTTGGCTGCCCTGCTGCCCTTTAATGGAGCTCCTCCTACCTGCTCCCTCCGTCCGTCCGTCCGTCCGTCCGTCCGTCCGTCCGTCCGTCCGTCTCGCCGAGGCCGACACGGACACAACAGTGTTTGACGTGCACGTCAGCCGGCTGCAGTTTGCCCCTTCCTGTCTGAACGATTACAGGCGGCCATACAACCCTTTCACAAGCTCTTGATCAAACACAGCGTGGATGCAATTAGCCTGCATTTAATTACATTCAAACATGATTTGGATTCATGTGTGTTGCTGCCTGGCGGCCACAACTTTGTTTCTTTCATTTTTATTTTTCAGCCTTTGCAACGTGCACTTAAACCCGTCCGTGTGAGAGTTTCTACCCCGGCGCAGCCAGAACCGCCTGAATGACGCCGCTTGTTTAGGCCATTTACAGACAAGTAGCAACACGTGAAAAGATCATTTTATCCCTGCTTAGAATTCATTTTGTCCAACAAAAAGCTGCAAGTCAGCAAAAAGAGTCCCAGCATGTTGTAAATCCATCAACATGTTAATTCTCTTTTAAGGAGAAAACAAAAACAAGCAAAAACTAGACTGGAGGAATGTAAAGTTTCCAAACGCCAGGAAGGGCTGATTTCCGCTGGGATGTGAACCAAACGCAGAAAACAGAGGCCGTAACATCTGTCACCCTCCGTGCGGAGGTGACGTCTCACTCCCACCGTGGTAAAAACGCACCTCCGCGCAACAAAGACGGACGGATTCAATCGGAGCGGGCCGGTAAAGAACGGTCATTTCCAGTCATTTCCACGCCGCCGTGCGCCCCGTTATGAGCCCTTTCTATTTCAGCCTGATTGTTGGAACAGGCTGATTGTGTTTGCTGTCTGAGCCCATCTTGTCCCACTAATGGTGGCTCATCAAAGCTCGTGGAGGATCTGTGGATGACGGGGAGTCTGAGTGGCCGCCGTTAAATAAAACATCCATGCGTGAAAAGTCTCGTTTGAATCTCCATTAAAGGTGTGATGGTTTTTCCTTCTTAGCTGAGTGGGCGGGGCCTCTCAGGCTCCCACGGTAATCGGGCCTTTTTCTTTTGTTATTTAAACAGACTTTTCTTTCACTTTCGCTCTGATCATCTCGATCTCCAGGTCCCACCTGGTGTGACGCAACATTGCAGCGCCGTAAGGCACCGCCAGGTTTGCTACAACCTCGGGAAACGGTGTGTTTTCCCGGTCTGTGGCGCCGGCTGCTCCCCACCAATGTTTTCCACCATTTGTCAGAGATGGAATCAGCGGCAGATTTCCCAACTGAAAATATTTGCGTTCTGATTGTAGCACCTCGCCCCCGAGGGCCCGTCCGCCGGGGTCGTCACGCCTCTCAAATAACTGGTGGCGTCCGCTCTTCCTCCGCCTGCTGTTTCCTCTGATTGCTGTTTTGGAGCTCTTCTTCCACAGAGTTGCAATCAGTCACGGCGTCCAATCGAGCGGCCCAGAATGCGTTCTGACCGCTTCCCCGTCGCATTAAAAAATCCATATCCGTCCGACGGCCGTCATTTTCTCCCCTCCCCATCATTCTCCAGCAGCGGGAGAGCTGTCGGGGCAGCGGCCAGGCAGGTTTTGAGCTCTTTAACCAGCAGCAGAACCATCCCAGGCTGTGGAGAGTCTTTGATAGCGCGGCTCTTTTAAGCTAGCGTAAAGAAATATTGCTGCTGACAGTGGCAGCTGCAATAGAAGAAAGGAATCTCCAAGTGTTTCTGGAAAACACGTGTGCAAAATAAAACCCGCCTAGAATCAAAGCACAGTTGGAGCCAGATGAAATTTGGAGGATGTTTGAGTTCTTCATGCACTCGGCACCTTCAGAACCCTCATAGGAGTAAATAATGGGCACTATTTAAGGCAAAGCTGTGTGTTTTGTCGTATTCTAACACAAATCCTCTGGTGGTTGAAGCCACTTTACATTTTCAAATTTTTTGATTTTTAATTCCATCTTCCTCCAGTTGGAGCAAAGGTGGAACATTAGCTTTATCCCTCGGAGATCCCGGGTCCTGCGAGAGACGGCTGGCATTTGTGATGATCGGCCATGCACTCGGATCGGGCCTTCCTCCACGTTCCCATGTGAACCATGATGTCAATTAAACCCGAGCTTTGCTGTGCTCCAGCGGGCCGGCTCTGTCTAATGGGGCTCCGCGCAACGAGACGATCCCTAATAGAATTCCTAATGAGACACGGCGGTGAAAAGGGCTCGGCGATCATCGCCATCGCGTCCACAACGGGCTCTACTTTTCTCTCTCGGCGATAAAGCACGAGAAACGTGGACAAAACCTCCAAATCATCCAGAAGAGTTTTAGCATTAGACTCTAATGAGTTTCATAACACCTGACTTCCTAATGATTCGAGCTGCCGCGGTGTGTGTGTGTGTGTGTGTGTGTGTGTGTGTGTGTGTGTGTGTGTGTGTGTGTGTGTGTGTGTTGTACACTTCAGATCTATCAGCGGTGGGAGGAGGGGAGCTGACAAGGAGCAGAAGGGTTTATTAGTGCTATTCTTTCAGCCCGGCATCACAGAAATAGAACAGTCAGACGATGAGCAATACGCCAGGCTGGGGGAGCGTTCTCTGCCCTTCAGCCAACCTGGGAAGAGACATCAACTCAAACACGCTCTTTCAGGACCCATAAAACTGAGAAGGACGAGGAACGCTCTCACCTCAGCAGAGGTGAGGTAGGAGTTTATAGAACAAGTCGTTGAGCTGGAAGCAGTTGTGGGAGGGAAGGGACACCAAGCTAGCCTGGTGTTAGCTGGTGTTGGGAAACCGCCGGCCGGCGTGCTAAACGTGCCCCCTGCTGATGTCATCCGAGGCAGCCGGTCCCAGTCTTCTCCCTCCCTCGCTCCTCTCTCGCTCGTCCCGCCTGGTACCTGTCTACATGCTGGGGTGTTTAAATCCTCCTCTTGTTCTCTCCAGATGGTTCTAGTCTCCTTGTTTCTGCTGTTCTTACGCCTCCTTTTTGACCCTTCCTGTTATCTCAGGTTACTGATTTAGATGTGATTGTATTGATTTCTGTGTTCCACCTTCAAGTACACGACTTCACCTCTTCCTCTCCCTGTTGAACGAGGTTGCCCTCTCATTTTCTGTCTGGGGGGGGCAAGAGACAACATGAGACAAATCCAGACAAAAAGGAAAATTCTAAAAACTCAGTCATGCACCAAAAGGTCCTCATAGCTATGGTAAAACATTTATATTAAGTAAAACTGCAGGTGTAACTGTGGCTGTTTGTTTTATGGCTCACATTTACGCACCATTCCATCATGACTGATCATTCCCAGCAGCTCGGAGTTTCAGGAGTTTCTCCAACAGCGGGTCAGTTGGACATCTTGGTGGTTTCTCCCTCACAGCCAATCAGAAGAGAGGGTGTGTTACCTTCCTAAAATCACCGTATCGTTGCGTCTGGGAGCAAAATAACAAGAATCCCGGTGTGTGTGTGTGTGCCCGTGCGCGTGCACGTGTCAGCAATCTCTCCTCCTCTGGGCTGGGGACCTGCCCAGCGTCCGGGGTGAGTGATCAGGGCAGGCAGCGGAATTGAATCCAACCAGGTTTGGCCAAACAGGCCTCAGCAGCGGGCCGGGGGCTCGTCTCATTGCCCCCACGTCTGTCTCCAAGTGAGGCTGCTGCCGATGGGATCGCGGCTTTGGGGCCCTACGGCTAATAACCCTCCACAACTCTGCTCTCTAATTGGACCGGGGGATATTTCTGGCCTCACACCCCAACCTCGACTCCACTGCAACATCAGCAGGAGTGAAAACGACATCACGAGGGCAAAGTGATGGGATTTGAAGATTCACCCACTTCATGAAGGCAGAATTAGACTTTTGGGGGCTGAATTAGAGCTTTTCGGCTAACAAAAATAAGTAAATAAATCAAATTGTGGTAACGCGGCTGACTGGCTGGGGATGACTGATCTGATTTATAAGCTGCATATAAACGAGTTTGTTCTTCGTTTAAAGTGTATTTATGGCTCCTCGTACTTCACAACAACACTGACCTTGTGCAGAGGTCACGTATGTGACCTGCTACGTTCAGGACTCTTTGACCCTTTTTCGTGTTTAATTATTGTCACTATAAACTACACGTTTTCCTAATTGCGCATCGGTTAATGTCGGCCCCCTCGACGGCCTCCGGCAGAGCCGGTTGTGTGTTTGTGGGTCCTGCTGGGGCTCGGGGGGTCTTCCAGGACCGGAGCAGCTCCGGCTGGGCTGCGGTGCGTGTTTAGTTTGGTGTCTGCTGCAGTTAATTAGGGAGGAAAGTGTCGCGGCGTCCTTGAGATGACGGCTAAAAGGTGCCGCTGCTCTGTTAGCAGAGCGACAGTGGGAATGTTGACCCGGGGGGACGGTTGACCCCCCCGGGAGAGCGGCGCTCAGCCCTCGGTATCGCCTCGATGGGCGAGCTGCAGGATGCCTCGCATGTTTGTGACGCTTGAGCTTTCTGGCTGTTTAAAGTTTGGAGATAGTCTTATCCGTTCTTATCACTGCTGCCCCCCCCCCCCCCCCCCCCCCTTGCTGGGCTGTTGTGTCTGCAAGTCCTCACAGGGGCGACTTCAGTCATCACACACTCAGGACGACGTGAGCACGTCAGGGTCGGGGGTGCAACTCAGGACCACCAGCTGCATTTACCGCTAACATTCATGTCCGCTAATGCTAGTTTCTCCTGTATTGGTGCCTTGCTAACAGCAGACTCACTGCTCAGCTACACGTGGGAACAATGCTGGAACTCTTCTGGAATTGTTGCTCATTTATGTGGCTTTTTTTAGTCTTTGTCAAGAATCAGGTCTGCAGGGTGGAAGGTGACCACAGCCCCCGGTGGCCTCTCCTGGATGAGGCTCCTCGCTGCTCCTCGTCAGTCTTATACCGTTTGGTTTAAAGGCTAACAGTTCTAATCAGATTGAATTAGTCCCTTTTAATTAAAGAATAAATCTGTAGAGATTAGACCCCAGAACTCCTTCTTAGACTCGCCTTTTCTCTTTGACCTTTGACTCTCCAATTAACTGCCCCCTTCTCGAGCGACGGGAGCCCCTTTAGTGTCACCGTGAAGGCTAAAATGTGTTGGACACCCTTCGTCTCATGGCTTTTGTCCCTCAATCGTGTGGACGCCGACCCCCTGACCCCGAGACTCTGACGCAGCGCTCTGCTAACAACAGGCGAGAAGGAGGCGACTTTGAGAGCGCAGCCACAAACGCACTGCAGCTAGCATAGATAGCATTTGTTTCCATTGCTCGTGATTTCGATTCTAATGAAACGGTTGCAGTTGAAAGTTTCGAGAACAGGATGGGGGGGGGGGGGGGGGGGGGGTAAACCAGCTGTCTGTGATATGCAAATGTGCACGAGATATTTTCCCAGAGGTATTAGAACAACGTCAGAGTCGGGTTTTACTGTCAGCCCCACCTGTCAATCATGTGTCTGCGGTGGCTCCACGTCCTGTATCGGCTGCCCTGCTGGTGTCAGCCTTTGGGTCTCCATATCCATTTTCAGGAGGTTTTTGTCACCTTTTTTTTAACAAACAAGGGTGAAATACCAGTGTCAGTGCGGTGGTAGCCGACAGGTTTGTGCCGAACAGCCCGACGCGCTCAGACAAACTCTATTTTCTGCAGTAATAAAGTTGGCAGCGCCGCATTCTTTACAGTAAGAAGCCGAGTCTGCTCGCTAATGTGAAACTGCTGGCGAAAATTGAACATGTCTCTTATTGCCCGAGTTGTTTGGAGCGCTTTAGATCAATGCGGGCCCGGGGGCTGCAGGTTCACACAATGAAAGGGGATCAGGTAGACGAGGGGAGAAACGCAGTCGACAATATCACATTAAGGTTTCTGTGTGTGAATCAGGGGGAAGATGGCGGTTGACAGCATCAGGTGAAATCATAATAGGCTTTCTGAAGGCCAGAATATGTTATTACTCTGTGTGTGTGCGCGTGCGTGTGTGTGTGTGTGTCTGTGTGTTTGAAATAATGAGGTGAAGCATCTTCACCTTCAGCTCTCAGGCTCTCGATACTTCCGGCTGATTTGTATTTTTCCAGCCATTAACAGGCACCTCCTCTCCCCCCCTTCCATCACATCCCTGCTTACATCATCACCATTTACACGATGGAACAGCGAACGAACGCTAACGAGGCAGCTTTTTAAGGAAACAACCCTGGAAAAGTCCGTCTTCATGACTGCTGTTTAGTGGACATGCAGGTTTAGCTGCTCCCCGGTGGAAGATGCTCACAACCTGACAGACATTTTTACAGCCGCTCACCATTCAGCATGCTAATCGCTACATACGCTACATTAAATATCGCTAAATAGCTAAAATGCGGCATCTTCAGGAGCCTTGAATAACAACCCACGATTGAATATGGAGGTTTGTTGTTGCCATTCTCGCTAATTTCCCTTTCTGACGGCTCCATCCGACCGTGCCCTTAGACCGTGGCTCCTCTCACTGATGAATGACCCCCCCCCCTCACAACTGCCTCGGTAACTTCATGCTATCAGCTTAATTTAATAAAGTTAATTATGCAATCTGAGTACATATTTTACTAAGTCAAGGGCACCGGTTATTAATTTAATGGAACAAATTGCAAATTAGTACACACAGATAATTCACTTGAGGATATAAATGAGTCATTTATGTGCAGAACTTCTAACCCTGATGGCTGCGGCCCTGCAACGTCGTGCGGATGATTTACACGTTCCCGTTATTTTTGTATAAGGATTTTCCTGAATATACGAACCCTCGTCCACCTGAGGCCTTTCTTGTTGCTGCTACGCTCAGTTTAACACGGACAAAGTTCTTCTCAACACAGTAAAACCAAATTAGAAACATTCCAACCGCCAGATGAGCAAACAGCCCCGTATCTGGAGTTAGCAACCGTTGCTAAATAGCTCCCGGCTACTGGCCGCAGTATCATGGAATGTGTTTTTGAGGTGTTGTTTCTGAAGGTCAGACAGATTAGCAGAGGAACAGATTGGATCTGTGGGCAGATACCTGCCTGGGAAATAATCCCCGCAAAGAAGGAAAATAATGCAGTAAAAGAAACGCTGACAGTCAGGTGGAGCCTGTTAATCCGTCCCACAATCCCACCGAATGAAGACCCGTCCGTCTAACTCCGGCTGCTCTCTGTGTGGCTCGCGCTCGGACCCTCGGGCACGTCTCATTCGATACGAGACGTGTTCCAGACTGCAGCTGCCCGCCTCGCCACCTCATCAGCCCTGTCACTCACCGCCGTCCCCGAAAAGCAACGGCGCCTTCTGAGGGACACCGGCGCTCCCCGGAGATCCAGACAGGCCCTCTGGAGCATGAACGAACCCAACCCGCCGTTGCCCCTTTCTTCCTGAGAAAAGGCCGACAGAAGATCGAGCCTGCGTCCTTCTCTCATGCATGTTGCCAACATGCCCCCCCCCCCACTGCAGCGTGGGCATTAAAGAGATTGGTGGGGTTGAGCCATTCAGCAGATTTAGACATGGTCAATGTAGCCCTGACTGGACCGAAGAGGGGAACGGACGGCGAGGGTTCATCTTTCAATGAAACGGCGGTCATTTCCACGCTGGAGCGCCCGGCCACCCCTCCGCCGATTCCTCAACCTCCCGACGACTGAATCGGGACTGGCAGACCGAAGCTTCACGTACCACTGAAGCTAATTCCGTCCCATATTGTTCACATTTGCCTAATTCGCGGGTCCAAATGTCACCTCTCTCTCCATCATCCAGGTTTACCGCAGAGTGTTGAGGTCTGTCCCAAAATACACTCGTCCTGGTTCCTGCTGCTTCTCTAGCAGCTAACCACTCTGTTGCCATAGAGACACGTTGAGATTGGCAAGGGGCCTCTGAGAGCCAGTACTCAGGTTCAAATCTAATACTGGCAACAGTCTAGCTAGAACATAGAAAGATTGTTTTTAGCTGGAGAGTTTTGCCTTTTTGGTTCAGTTCAGCCTTAAAAAATAATCCAAAAAGCTCTTCAGTCATAACAAGCGTTGAAAACCCCCGAAGCGAAGCGGTTCTTGTTCTGCTTCGGCTTGTTTTTCAGAACAGGGCCCGCTGTGTCGAGGCATCCCAGCCAATGATCAGGCAGCATATTTTAACATAAAACACCGGCTTCTGAACGTGCGGGTCAAGAGGGGCACGAGCGGCGGCGGCTCCGTGCTCGTTTCATCCTGGAGCTGAAATGTTTCACTCTGGATTTCCGTTGGTTTAATAGTGATTTTTTTCCTTCCGCTGCCTCCAGAACCTCGATTTGGAGCAGTTGTGCCGTCATTTCTGCAAATAAAACTGCCTCTTTCGCCGCAGTCACATTTTAAATCTCCCTCCTGTTGAACAAACTCATCGCTAAGTGTCGCATGTTGAGGTGAGAAGTGACCCAGTGAGTGAGTAAAGCATGCAAGTGTGTGCGTGTGCGCGTGTGTGTGTGTGTGTGTGTGTGTGTGTGCTGGTAATCCAGATCACTGCAGGATGGGAAATTGAACGGAGCCTGTCCCGCTGGTTCGTAGTGGCCTGTTAGGGCTGGGTTTGCCTACGCGTGCGCACGGGGACACGCACGTGTCGGGAACGGCTCACGTTGGTCGTCCATTTTGGAGAGCCTGTTTTTGATGGGACACTTCAGCCTCGGCGGCCGTTCGACAGACATCAAAGGGCTCTTTGAAAGCCAAACGCGGCTCCTCGGCGGGCCGGTGTGTGTCACAAACACAACACGCCTTCGCTGCTAATGAGATTTAAAAGCAAATACAGTCAGACATCAAACATTCCTTCTTTTTTTTAAAAAATGACGGCGTCTCAGGAGCGGAGCTTAGATGTGCACTTTGCTCCGGGGGCCATTAGCATTTATGGCGTCCGGGGTCACAGCGATGCGTCTGTCAGGCATCAGCTCACTCATGCTGGCGGCACGTGGGGCCTATGAGGCTGGTAACGACAAACACGGGCGCCGTGCACGTTCCCCTTGTTGGTTACCAGCTGTAGAGCGATGAATAATTGATTGCAGGCCAGTATGGCTGATTGGCAACTCAACCAAGCTAATAATTCCTTATTGATGGAAACATTAGTGAGGGAAAACAGCGCAGGGTGATGTAATGCGGGCAAAGTGCTGCAGAAAGTTGACGCTCTCGGTTTCTTTAATCTACTTAAACGGTATTACACCTCACTAAGCTGACATTGTTAAGAGGGCGAGGCGGGAGATGATGAACTGCCGGTTTCAGCCGAGCTCCGTCGACTGGTGTGTTATGACGGGAGGAGATTACATTTACTCTGGCAGAGCGGCTGCCGGTGTGTTTTATGGAGCAACAATTATGCGTGCGTGCCGCTGCCTGTCGGCTGGATCTGCCCGAGCGGTGGCAGCACCCGGAGGGCAGAGGCAGGATCGGTGATGTGGGGGAATGTGGAGAACGTGAGGACAACGTGAGCCAGCAGGATTCAAACGGATGTTTTCACCAGGAAGACTCCGCCTCACGCGTCGATACGTGGAATTTTCCTCTTTTAATCAGCCAGTGAATGAAGAGTCTGGGTTTAATTGCACATGTTAAGTAATTATCTTGAAGTCAGGGGTCAGCTTTTGCTTGGAGATTGCTCAGCTCTGAAATGTCTGCAGCGTTTAGCACCTGCTTCACACCTTCACCACTCCCTCTCCAGCCTCCTTCCACTTATTTACCTCACTGTCCTGCTTTTATTCACATTCACGCACTTACTGAAGCAATTTCCTCCCTTCACCTTACTTTTGTTAATCCTCTTTCTCACTGGATTGAGAGGGAAAAAAGCCTCCAGGTGGTGAAAGTTAAAATTGAAGTTTGAGGGGTGGAATATTGCAGTTTTCCTTTGAAGACGCGTGGAAAACCTGATGTCTCCTCTCTTTCCCAGCTGTGTCCCAGAGGCCCACCTTGGCAGTTAGAGGAGAGGTCACCACCATGACGCCGTCCTCGCAGGACCCCACCCTCACCTCCATGGCCGGGCGTCTCCCCCTCCTCCTGCTCTTCCTCCTCTTCCTCCCGTGCGGCTTTGCACAGAACCTGGCGCCTCCCGACGTTTCGCCGTTCGACCCGCTGACCCGTCCCGAGTGCACGAGGAAAGAGCACCCAAAGGTGTCCATCCAAGGTCAGATTTGCTGGGTTTGTTTGACCTTGGCGGATACGTTGGCCGCGATATACGAAGAGAGATGCGAAAGCAACAGTTTTACCAGCAGCTCTCGTTAATTCCAGCTCTTTGGTCGCGTGTGTGGCTTCTGTTAGACGTAATGAGGTTTCCCCAGCGGAGCAAACACAAAGCCGATGTCTAAAACAGCTCTTTCGTCAAACAGAGTGTGATTGAAGACGACAGTGGGGGCTTTATTCTGGAGTCAGGATGGGTTCTTGTCAAACTTTGGATTCAGCTCTTAGAAGAGATGTTAACTTTCATCCTGGTGCTGCTGCCGCCGCCTGTCGTTCCCGCCCCCATCTGCAGAACCGCGTCAGAACTCAGGCGGAGGTGGTGTTCCCCGACTACCTGATGTTCAACCAAACTTTTTACAGGATGATTTACAAGAATGCAGCTTAACGGCGACGGCTCCGTCGTAAACACAGATTAAAGAATCCAGGGTGTTTGTGAGATAAGGGGTTTGTTCTGGATCACAGTCTGTTGTGGAAGCCAGGAAGGATTGGAGTTCATTTAAAGTAGAAGAGATACATGATCTGTATTGTGATCATGTTTCTTACCTTTTCTGTGTGCAGTCGTCCAATGAGGGCAGCCTGTGGGTATTAAAGCCCAACAGTGCGTCTGATGTTTAAATTAGAGTTTGATGTAAAGGCGCTTTGAATCTTGCACGTTCAGCTGTGCTCTGAGCCAAGAATTAAGGTCTTCCTCTGGCAGAGACTGCTCCATATGACACAATTGGAGGAAAACTACTGCTGTTTGGTTTGAAATCTGCTTGTTCCTGCTGCCAAGGGATTGGAGGACTGAAGCTTTTCTGGAGCTTTTCTTCAGATTAGAATGAGTCTGTTTCTTCTTCCCCACATTTTGCTGCTCCTGGTGAGCATCTAGTTCTTTGTCCCTGGACCTTAGTTGGAGCAGAAGTTCCATAGTTGTGAAACCATTGCTGCCCAGGATGCCGAGCTGAATGTCACCTGTGTGCCGAGATTCCGTCCGTCTCCCACCCTCGGGCTTTGTCCGAGCTCCACAGTGCTCCACCGCCTCGTTGAGAGCGGCTCTCGCGGCAGGGAGCTGAGGCGCGCCAGGCTGTCAGAGCAGCCAGAGCAGACCATTATTTGGAAGCAGCCACATAGAAAGGTCCTGCACAGTCAAAGTGTCAGCGAGAACCTGAGATTAGCTTCTGTGATTGATGAGTGTTTTATAGCACCTTGTTGAAGCGCCGCCTCAGTCAGCTAAAGGAGACCAGGCAGCAGAACCGAGGGTTCTTTTCAGGGGTGCAAAAGAGTGTGAATCCATCTGAACTCCGTTTAAAATCACTGCACAGCCCAACATAGCAGGCTAGCATGTTTCTACCCATGTTGCGTAACGTTGTTTTTGAGCGATGGTGCGGATTAGCCCTTCAACGATGACGTCAGCACCTTCTGAGTCCATCTCAAATGTGAAACTGTGACCGAAGACAGAACAAACCAGATGTTCTCCAAAGGTATTCTCAAAAACAACACGCTTGTATTTGGTATTTGTGTGTCCCGTCCCACTGACACGCTGGACAAGCCCCCACTCGTGATTGAGATGGATGATACTGACTCGTAGCCTAAGACGGCGGCTACGATAAGAGCGCTAAAGCAGGCGGAGAGTGGAATGCTCTGAGGTGAGATAGAGAGCCTGCTTTGGGATTCCTGGAGCCAGTGGTGCATCATGTTTGACTGGCTTTGTGTGTGGGGAGAAGGACAACATGGGGGAGAAACGGATAAACTTTTCACCTCCAAATCCATCATGACGTTCCATACGGGAGTGCGTGTGAGGAAACGCTGATAATAGGACCTTTGGCTCAGATTCTACTGGCGGGGAGGAGCTTTCTGACAGATTAGATGGCTCGGGTCGTCAGCTGTACTCCCATAATGGAGGGTAGAAGCACCTTTTGTATTCCGCTCTCTTCTTTTCTCCGTGCACCAGCCATCCTCTCATTTGCTCTCCTTTTTGCCACTCGTGCTATATTAGCTCCCGTATTGCCTTCTAGTCAAAAAAATGTATTGCCTACTTTGTGCTTCTATCTTTTTTCTTGTTTAGGGTAATGGTGCTGTCTTTTAGCCATCGTTTCACCATTTAAAGGCCTCCTGAGCTCAATGAGAGTGATGTCTCTGGAATGGATAAACGTTCGCTCAAAGGAAAAAGAAACGACCTTTACGCCTTTCTATCTGCTTTCTGCTTCCATTTCCCACCTGTCTCTGTTTTTTCCCCCATGATTACAGTTTGTGTCTTAATTCTGCTGCGCTGTGTTTGCAGCCATCAATCAGGCTGCAGAATAGGTTCGAATGCTGCTGGGGGTCGGCCGCCCCCTCGTCGGCGGTACATCAGGATGTCTGATGCCGGCCGCGGAGATGGCTAGGAGGTTCACAGAATAGAAAACATTAAATGGTTTTGCTGCCACTTAAACTGAAAAGGAGACAGGCAGCAGGGAAATTGCTCTGTTTGATTTTCTGTCTCATGTCCCTTGACACGTGTGTCATCATGGAGATGTTTTTCAACACCAGAAATAGCTTTTAAATATATATATATTTATAAAAAAAAAACACTATCACAAAAAGGATGATAGACCAGGGTGATTATATTAATTATGATGGGATGATTGGTGGCATTTTTTTTGGACCAATTTTAGCTAAATGCGGTGCCATTTCCATTGACTTTAACTGGACAGTAGTTGTAATGTCTGCTGGTGGCCACAGGGGCAGTAGAGAGGCGTTTGAGACTTGGTCTTCTTCTACTCTCATGTGGAGCCCTAACAGGAAGCAATTTAAAAGCAAATTAAACACAGTACAAAATTGTTTACTCTTCATTGGCCCACAGACCCCAAGAAGGTTTGAAATTGATGTTTTTAAGTTCGACTTCATGTAAAAATTGAACTCAAATCGTTCAACGTGTACTTCTAAAGGATTGTAAATGCCATTGACATTTACCTGTGTCATTACGTCCCACCCACCAGAATTTCCCCTTTATTTCCTCCATATCTCTGATATTTATGCCTGTTAGCCTCCCACCTAGCTTCGGTTCTCCTGTTGAGGCTCCATCCCGGACCCTCCAAACGCTCTCTGCAGGTGGCAAGATTTGAAGTGGGGAAAGATGCAGCTGAGTGATGAAGGGATGGAGGAATGGAAGTGGAGTTGTGCTCCACTGAGGCACAGCAGCCTTCTTCACCCTCTGCAGGTCAGTCACGGTGACTTGTCTGCAGGTATAAGAGGATATTGTAGATAGCCAGAAACACAACTGGCGAGACGTGCTGGAGACTGGAGTGCAGGGGACCTTAAAGAGTGATATCAAGGAGACCAAACAAAACATATTTCAGGGGATCCTGGTCAGATAAGGTTGAAGTGTGAAAGAGCTGGAAACAGGTGAGGCTTCAGGAAACGTAGCATTTCTGATTCTGTGTTCTGATTCGATCTAAATGTATATTTTCCTGGACTGTTTGACCACAATTATCTTTTCCACATTCTGCACCGCTGGGGGAGCTAAATGTATGCAGAACGCACAGGTAGATGAGCAAATTAACCCTGGAGGTGCTTCCTCTTTCCCAGAATCGTTTTCCCGCCAGCAGCCAGTGTTAGCGTGACCTCTCCTGCTAACAATAGCACCCACCACTTTAGCCTGCAGATAACTGTTTCAGTTTCCGTCATGCTTCTTTTCAGCGAGTCTTCCTGTTAGCCAGGCGCTGCATTTCGTCTTTCTGCCACCCCCCCACCCCCAATAGAAGAGGGACAGTTAACTTTGGTGAGATATGTGCTATTCATAGCTCATTAGACAATCGAAGCACCGGAGGGGGAAATCAAGTAGGTGGCTAATTGTCATGCTAAAAGTGATCTAGTGCTGGAGGGACTTTTGCGGCCCGACCGAGAAGCCAAACACGAGACAAAAACAAGCTTTATGATTGCTCAGACACCCCAGATTATTTCGCCACCTTCCCTTTATTGGAGTGGTCCATCGGTTGCCGCAGAAACCATTCTGTCATGGACGGGGGCCCCTCAGAATCAGAGAGGGGGGCCGTGGCCTCCGTCACATTCCAGCAATACTTGACTGATTAGGATTCGGGGGTCTGGAGAGCAGCTTCGGGAGGTTGCTGGGTTGCCTGCGCGAGATCCGCTGATTGAGATGCCAGGTCATTGTCCTGGTTCTGTGACACACGGGCCCATTTGTTGGGCCTGTTGGAACCAGGCTGATAACTCTGCAGCCACTTCAAAACGCTGGACGTGTTTGGCTACTTCTAGCATACCACATGTGTAGAACATCTGCGCTGCCACACTTCACCCTCTTAGGGCGAAGCTGCCCGTGCACATCTGGTCTCAAGATGAGGTGGTTCTGTGTCAGGAGTTTAAAGGCGTCATCGTTCCAGGTTAGATGGATGAACGATGGATTTGGTTGCAGATTAATTTCAAATGTGGACGGATTAGATGAAGGTAGACTGGGATTCGTCTCAAATATCCACATCCAGACAGCAAATTCACACATATGGAGGGCGTCATTTGCGTTTCCTTTGTCCAGACGCACTCTAATAACTACTCAAATCACTTCAGCTGCCACTTCGCTGCACTCAGACGTGGGAAGAGCCGAATGTTTAAAAACGGGTCGGCGGAAGGAGGTGGAAAGGTTCTGATTTATGCCTGTGTGAGACGGATGTGTCAGCCACCAGCCTCACCCGTCTCCTCGGTCCCCCGGCGGCGGGGGGTGGGGGGGGTGGGGGGTAACGCATTAATCCATCTGCCTGCTGATTGTGAAGAGGCGAAGAAAAAAGGAGAACGCAATAATCGTTCATCAAGTCCAGCTTGGTGCCTGGGAGTCAACTGTGAGTGGATGATGGGGGCGGGTGGGGGGGGGGGGTGAGTCGGGGGGATCGCTCATATTCATCCCTGCTTTATTGGCCCTCTGTGCCACGCCGGTCGGTCAGACAGTTATGAGAGGACCGAGCGCGCAGAGAACATAAAACCACTTGTAAGCGGGAGGATAAATGTCAGGGAAAGACCTCTCACTCTGTCACGGGAGAGAAAAGCTTCCCGAGAGCGTAAACAGGCACTCTCGCACGCTTTTGGAAAGGAATGTTGTGCTTTATGAGCAGCTTTTGAAGAGATATGTGACCGGGGAAGTATTCCGTCTCTATTTATCGCGTTGCGCGTCGGCTCTCAGGTGATTTGTGCTGCACTGTTGTAACAACTCTAATTTGATTGAATAAATATGGAAGGTTCTCGGTTTCGAGGGCGAATCACAGTTAAAGGACA
The DNA here is from genome assembly GCF_003711565.1 of Takifugu flavidus. Classification (NCBI taxonomy): domain Eukaryota; kingdom Metazoa; phylum Chordata; class Actinopteri; order Tetraodontiformes; family Tetraodontidae; genus Takifugu; species Takifugu flavidus. The sequence goes on along the minus strand of NC_079520.1, from coordinate 2,146,983 downwards.
TGTGGATTTGATTCATTTGCTGGCCTCAGATCAGTCTGGACTTGCTCTTTATGAGCGGGCCTTTGTCTTTTCTCTCTTGCTGTTTACCAGGTTTGACTTGGAGATGAATGTCAGGACGAGCCTCCGGGGATTATTCAACGCCGCGCGCAGATCAAGTCTTAATGGGGGAGAAGTAACGAGAGTGTCTGGCTGAGCCGTCGCTTTATAGACCTATTAACATTTGTTCTTGTTGAGATTCTGGATGGTGTCTTATCTAATCAGCATCAATCCCTGGTGTTTACAGATGTTTATTTGTTTAGGCCGCATGCTGATTCACCTCTGTTCCATCGCTGCAGATCTTTTTTCTTCCACTTTTTTTTAACAATTAGAAATAAACTGAAATACAAGCCGTCAGGCCGAGGCCTGGACAGACTTAAATATGTAAAGTCTGATCACTGGGAGATTTTTTTTTTTTTTTGGATGGGTGAAATCTGAGTAATCGTTCCAGCCGCAGAAACAGACAGTAAATCCCAGCAGTTCCAGACACCGGCGGCGGTGTTTTGGCAGACGATGCCTCGGAGATTGAGAGACGGCTGAGGCTGATGGAGCCGAAGGAGCCGAAGGAGCTGAAGGACAGCTTGGGCAGTGATGGATATGTGGAGGGAGGACCCGGCAGCAGCAGGCAGCCATGGATTTAGAAATGGGCACAAACCAGTCTGGTGGTTGAGTTTGATAGATGAGAGCGGCTGATCTTTCAATCGAAGCACCAGTCAATGATGGAGGGGAGCCGTGAGTGATGGTGCAGGACAGAGTGGCGTCAACAATAAACCTCAGGAAAGCTGGAGAACCAAGCACCGAAACCCACAGGGCAAAACCCTGCCATCAGCAGCAGAGTGGACTGGTCAGACTGGGACAGAGCTGGTACCTTCTAATACTGGGCCTCGCTGTAAAACTTTGATATTGAAACCATATTTTCTGGGCAGGTTTATCTTCAGCGTATCAAACGTTCTTGTTTGAGAAGCTCTCAGCAGGCTTTAAATCTGCTTTATTCCCTCTCAGTACCACCCAGTCACCGTTACAGGAACGCCACTCATGCACGCGGGCGCCTTTACGTGTGACTGTTTAAAAGAACTTCAGCTGTGTTTATTTAAGATTACGGGGCTAAAGATGCCATTCATCAGACCCTGGAGTACAGATGGTCCCGCTCACCCCCCCGCTCCCGCCTCGTATGCCTTCCACAGCCATCCCCCGCCTCACTGATAACCATCACCTTGACTCCCAGAAGGGAAAACAATTTATGTGTGTGCGTAATCTAAACATTTATGGAGAGTGTAAAAGAATTACGCAGGAACATCACGCGGTGATTTATTCTGGGCGCTGAGGTCACCCCTGATTTAATCCCACGTGTGCAGAAATCCCCTCTCATTCGTTTAAAGGTTGCGTCACGTCCCCGCTCCGCCGAACACCACAGTCATCATGTTTCTCCTGTTACCATCTCAGAGAAATTGGCTCTTTGTTGTTGTAATTACACTTCATTTTCTTGCTTTGGGCATGTGGCGGTTATGACTTCCTGCTTCCTGTAATGGGGGCGCCTTCATATATATATATTACACACTGCATGTATATTTTCTCTGAGGATAAATGCAACAGTTGTTTTTAATAATCTCTTCTGATATTGGAAAACGCATCAAGGCTCATAGTTTATGCAGATTTATAGAGAAGCATCACCCCCGCTGAGGTTTCTTCCTGGGTTTTAAAGCCCGGGCAGGTTTTTGAAGGCTTCGGGTGGACGAATGATGACGGGGGTGTGCGGGTTGTTGGTCTGCGACACAGTCTGAAGTCCTTCCGTCCTCATGTGTCTGTGCGGCCTGTCGCTGGAACACGAGCAAGTCGCGTTATTAAAGCGTCTGTTTCTAATCAGCATCCGAGACGGCGGCTGCAGCAGGTTGGCTCTCGTGGGGCGTGTTGATGATCTGAAGCTGCGTCGCTGCTCTTGTCAGGCGCTCCGTGCTGTTGTGTAGCTGCAGCCTCCAGTCTTTGAATCCTCAGTGATGTTGACAAGGGCCATATGGGCCCAGTCTGGAGCCTCCAGCTCATCCAGGCTGTTAACGTTTAAAGGAAAAGAAGATTTAAGGGCGTCTGAGCGCCGCTTTAATGATCAGAATTATGGGAAGTGTGACGGGATCGATCGAGGGAGGTGTTTTAGCTGCTCCGGCTCTGAAATACTCACCAAAGTTTTCAGACTTGAAGTGAACACAGCGAGCCTGGTGGTGTGTTTCTGCAGCCGGTGCTGCGGCGCTGCGTTCAGAATGAGAAGCAGAATAAGCTCCTTTGTGTTCCTCAAACCTCCCGTGCGGTGAGATCCACTCAGAGGTGAAGGTGAACACTTTGGCTCGCTGAAGGCTTGAAATAAAACCGCTCCTCTCCTGAGGTCTGTGCTTCTCCCTGTGACATTCAACGGCCCCTCCGTGCTCTCTGCTTTGAAATTTGGGTTTGTAGAAGCCAGTTTCAGACATCATCAAAGCTCCGTGTGAAACTGGCTGATGCTGCCTGGGCATCTTCGCCCCCCCCCCTTGCTCTCTCTGCTCTGCACCCAACTGTTCCGACCTGCATCCCATAACCTTTGGGTGTGGATGGATTCGCAACTTCACTGCTATTTTGAAACTTTTACAACAGTTTAACTTTGGTTTGTCTGCGTGACTTTGTCCGTGATGGTCGACACAAGCGAATCCATCACCGGTTTTATCTGTGGATTGATCTGTCGCTCACCTCCAGCCGGGGAAGTCTTTGGTTTGATCAATGGCCGGAGGGAGACTTTCACACACGGTTGCGCTGTTTTGCAGGAGTATTGACAGGTCGAGCGACTTCAGCCTCTGCGGATGATTTACTTCTGTATTAATCGTTGTGTTTCGATTCCAATCAGCTGTGAGCTCTTTTCTTTGTAGGATATAATCATGTGACATGAGAAAGATCTGAGAAAGTGAGGAAAGGAAAGCAGATATTTCCCATTTGGTGACCGACCCACCCCGTCTAAAGGCTCTATGGAAGCATTTATAACTCCCAACTCTTGTGCTTTGTCTTTCAGCGCTCAGTCCGTGGATCTCCAGCTTTTCTCACTTGGGCGTGAGAGACTTCTCCCAGCTCACCCTTGATCTGACCAGGAATGAGCTTATTGTGGGCGCCAGGTAAGAGAGTCCCTTCAAGTCAGAGAAGAAAGGCCTCTCTGACTCACTGTGCTTCTAATGATAATGATGTTTCTAAGAGCTGTGCTGATCCAGCTTTTCCTGGAGTGGTGAATTAGCATCACTTCGCTGTAGAGAGCGAGAGAGAGAGAGAGAGAGAGAGAGAGTGTGTGTGTGTGTGTGTGTGACTGTAGCCTGGTTTGACCCTGTTACAAGAACACGGACACACAATCATCCATAAAAACAAAGGTTTAAAGCTGAGGGACACTTACAGCGTCGCTTCTAATCGGCTTTGCTGTAAGTTGACAGCAGCAGAAATGGCCCCTCACCTACCCGACACTTCGTTTGCATGTCACGTCGCGCAAACACTCACCTCCTTTTTCTTTCTCCTCTTTCAAATGCAGGAATTTCCTGTTCCGACTGAACCTCAGTAACATGTCGCTCATTCAGGTGAGGATGCTTTCACTTTCTCTGTGGGCTCGGGTCACTTGAGGCATTTCTGGAATCTCCCGACACAAAATGTGCGTTTAAAAACTCATTCAAGGACATTGTTGCCATGGCGCCCTCAGACGCTTTCCTCCAACGCCTGAAGGCTTTGGAGTTTTCAAAAGAACAATAATGGATTGTTCCATATTTATTCATTATTTATTCCTGTAATCCTTTAAATGAAGAGCCGTGTTTGTTTGTTTGGAATGCTTTGGGAAATGTAACATGTTCACCAGTGGGATGCTGCTACGGCTTAATACTGTACGGTTGATGTAGGGTTTAACCGTTGGCTTAGAAGATTCCCTCCTTCCCTTTTTTACTGAAAAAGAGATGCTGGATTACAGGTCAAATAAATGAACGTGACGAGGGAAGAGATGAGCGCTGTCACCCACCAGGGCGCATGATTCCAGCGTTGCCTCGGAGTTCTGGGCTACCTCCTGTTGCCATGCACGCGCGGAGGAGACGCACCTTTGCTGACATGATTCTATTGGCATTTTGGACGTGGTTGCCAGCAGCGTGACGTCTCCGTCAGTGCTGCCCAGGATCCTCTAATGAAGTCGTTTATTCCAACCTGATGGAATCGGAGCCTCCGCTCCCGTGTTGGAGACCTTGTGCGGACGAGTGTTTGCTGCATCAGAAGTCAACGTTATTTCTTTCCCATTAGTCCTGCGTGTGGCTGTGAATACAACTACCACTGTTATATAATGAGGATTGCTTCCAAGTGTATTTTTCTCCATGCATAATGCAGATATCCTGCAGAAAGTGGGTGCAGAGTGAGCGTTAACTCGGAGACGCGCGGTTGCCTGTCTGTTGCATCAGGCATTTCAAATGACAAGCTTTCAGTGGGACTGTGTCTGAGCTGCAGTGTCACTGCCACTGAGCACAGAAGAACAGACTTTGCATAACCCTCGCTGCAGGTGTCAAGAGAGTGCAGCTTCCGGACCCATTTTAATTAAGGAAAATGTCATTTTGCTTAATGTTTTTGTCATTTTCCAACAAAGCCGCACCGGCGGCGCTAAGATGCAGGAGAGACGTGAGGCTGCGTATCAGGAAACAGACAAGTGTCCCACTAAAGTCATGCTGAGCCTGCTTTAGCCCTCAGGAACTGCAATGATGTCCTACATTTATCCGAAACCTTCCGTGTGAGTCTGGATCGGTTGAGCCCAAAACGACAGGAAGTGGCAGTCTTCTTTAACAACAGAGGCGACGTGCACGTCCTGCCACCCGTGTGTCAGCTTTTGTCTGCATGTCCTCCGTGTGAAGCTGCAGAGGGGAGAAGCTTTTCATTAGTTGTTGTACTTGTCAGCTCTTTGTGTGAAACGCCGTCTGCCATGTTGGCATGCACGCGTGCAGCGCACGCTCGGAGCACGCGCAGCTAAACTCTCTACACGCGCGACTCTCCGTCACACACATGCCGACACGAAGCTTGTAGTGAGCTGTAGATTTGATATTGATCGGAAAACAAGCTCAAATCTCCATCCTGCGCCCTCGTCGAAGGCTCATTTCACTCTGAATAAGGGTCGAGTTGCTGCAACATCCAGAGGAAAAGACGGTTTTTCATGCTTTTGCCTGGGAAAGATGCTAACAGGAAACTGGTGAATCACGGCGTGACTCAGCGGGAAAAACCTGCACATTTCAGGCCCACTGGTTCTCAGAATACCCTGCAAAGGTCTGGGCTTGCTGCAGGTTCCATCTCTATGATGTTTTCACACTTTCTGTTGGATTAAACAGCCTATTTTCACTGTCTCACTAAGTCATCGTCTCCAGGGACCCGGATGTCTGGCTAATTACAGAAACTGAGTTGATAAAACACACCGTGTTCCTGAGGTGGAGGATCTTTTCTCATAGAGGCTGAGGCAGCATCAGCTCTCACTTCACCACCCACTCATTTAAACATTCTCTGTAGAACACCGTCTACCGGTGCTGCTGCGCCCCCATAAGCACCCAGACCAAAGAAGAAAAGGCTAATCCTGATTAGAAGAGGGGAATGTGTCCACCATTCATCAAGAAACGCTCATGTGTGGTCAGGAGTCGATGTCAGAACCTGCATATTCTTCCAAAAGCTTCGGGCCCTGGTGAGGTTTAAGTGCTGTCGGCCATTAAAACTGTTCCCTTAATTCACTCCACAAAGTCAAAGACTCAAGGTTGACGGCAGCATCAGAGTTAAGTGAAGCAGCACATGAGCCGAGTCAACCTGCACAAACCATTCCTGCCCTGCGGGATGCGAAGCATTATTCCGGAATAAGAGGCCCACGACGCCTGAAAGTCGTGCCGATGGATTGAAAGGCAAAGCCGACGCGGTGGTCCGCTCACAGGCTAATGACAGTGCAGCCTTCTGGACCCGCCCCTTCAGCTGCTCAGCCTGGTGGCTGGAGCCCCACGATGCTAACATGCTCATTGGTGTATTTTCCAAACACACTTGGGTCTCTGTAACACAACTGGGATTCCAAAAAGTAGCTTTATGTTCTACAGTGGGAATTTTGGCTCTGTCTGTGTTTCATGCATCAGATGTTGTTGGCTAACCCGTTTAAGGATGTTTGCTCTGTGTCCACCACGAAAGGTCAAAGGCTACTTAGCTGGAAGGGTTATCGCCATCTAGTGGAGTCAGTCATTACTTTGACCATAAATAAATTCCCTCATGAGCAGGTAAACTTGGAGAAGGACCATAAAATGGTCTAATCGAGCTATAACTTTAACGAGCAGTGCTGCAGCCAACATCGTAATGACAACAGTGGCTGCTGGAGAGCATTTGTAAGAGCGAGGCTGCTGATTCCAGGGCTTTTTAAAGTCTCGGGCCAGGCTGTTCTCTCTCAGCACCTGGGAGGGAACCTGCTGCAGCTATTAGAGAGCAGGCAGGCATAAAAAGATGAATGTGTGGGCAGTCAATGGAGAAGGAGGGAGAAAGAGGCAAACAAGGAGACGCGGGGACAAAGGAGGCAGGCAGGACGAAAGAGGAAAGATGAGAGGAAGAAAAGAGCGCAGCAGAACTGAAGGAAGCACCGAGAGAGCCGCGAATATGAGGAATCAGACGACAGAACTGAGACAAACGAGAAAGAAAAGACGTGGAGGGGGGCGCGGGGAAGGTGAGGAGCTCTCAGCCGGCTCCACTTCAACGGATTTGTTCCCTCGAGATGTTTTCTCAAGTGTTACTAAGGACCGGTGCAGAACGTGTTCCCCGGTGTTCCAAATCAAGACAATAACACCAGCGCTCTGCTGCCGGGGTTCTGGTGAGGAACACGACAAGGAGGATGAAGGTTCTCTGCCAATAGGATTCGCTGTAGAGCAGAGCGCTCGTGCACGCTCGTGCACGCCCGTGCACGGACGCTGCTGCCGGGAGAGAGCAGCTTCGGCTGCTGCACTTTGTGCCACAAGTTGCTGTTGCGGAGGTGCAGAGAAATGAGTCAGCGTCCTTTAATAGAGGAGTTTGGCAGTCGTTTGCCCTCCTTCATTGTTGTGTGAAGGATGACACAGTTGGTAATTGTTTTTCTTTTTTTGGTGAAATCATCCCGCGACTTTAAAATCGAAGGACTGAAAGTTAAACTAAAAACCGGGTGCTGAGAGGCTCTTCCTGGATGTCCTTGATCTGCCTTTTCATTTGAAACCGCGCTGCGTCTCTCTCTGTTTCTGTGGGATGTTTGTAGTAGTGGTGTTATTGCTGGTGGTTGTTCTGACTGCACCCACCCACATGTTCCATCCCAGCAGAACCCACTGAGCTCTCTCTCCCTGTTGTGCTGGTTCAGCCTGATCTCTGCTGCAATCAGAACCCCAACAGGAAGGTGGTGGGAGGCCTGTGTGTGTGTGTGTGTGTGTGTCTGTGTGTGTGTGTCTGTGTGTGTGTGTGTGTGAGGATAAAACAGAGGAGTGGGAGAATGTTAAGAACAGCAGAGAAATCCAGAAAGGCAGCGTGTTTGGTGGAGAGGGAGCTGTAATAGCTAGCATAGCTAGCATAGCTAGCCTCTGTCGGCTCTTTGTGTTGGGAGCCACATCAGCCAGATGTGCCGTGAGCAATTCCAAACCTTTCATGTCCGGGTGGAAAAAACGAATAAATGCGTGGCGGCCTCCTTTCTTCTTCCTCTTTCGTCTTCTCCTGTGGCGTCGACACAATAGAGAACACAAAGAACGGCCTGTTTTGATGGGAGCCTCTCCTCCGTGTGTTGATCGCCACACTAGATGGACTATCGATTTTTTTATTTTATTTTTTTTAGAGCAGCTACAAAATTGTATTGTTGGCTGTGTTTTATTTTTCATTTTGGGGAGAAACTCCACCAGAACCAGAACCCGAGCCCTCACATGTGGCGCATATATGCGACGACTGCGGTGTTTCTGAACTCATCAGTACGTAAAAAGAGGAGATTACAGCTATAAACACTAAAATAACCGTAGCAGCTTTGGTGTCAGACCCAAACCTATTAGAATTTCTGTTATCTGTTTGTCTCTCTCTGCTCAGGATGGGGGAGAAACCCCTCTTGATTAAATTAGCAGGAAAATCCTGTTCCTCACATTTAGGATCGCTTCAGTAGAACCTGCTTCCATCACACAAGGTTTGATTTTCACCTGAATATTCATGAAATAAGCATCAACCTTAGCAGACATGTGGGCACAGAAGTCCACTTTTAGCTGGAATTTCCTCCCTCGGTCCCAATACGACTGCATATACGAGCAAAGATCCCCGTTTCAGAGCGGAGGCTGAGAGACGTGGCGTCTTTATTGGGGTTTATCGTCGGGAACCAGAGCTCATATTAATCACAGTCTCCTCATCCAGATCTTGTAACGCCAGAGAATCAAAATGAAAGGAGCTAACAAAGTTTCTCTGCTGCTTCATGAGCGAAATGTGAAAGCGGGACGGGAGGGAGTTCATTATCCGCCCATCAGATCGTCCCTCCATCGACATGAAGGTGGAACTTAAACATGATGTGACTGCCCAGATCTTCTCCCCTCTGTCTTTGCCCGAAGCTTCTCTTGCTCCGCTCATCCTCGTGTCCTTTATCACTTCCTCTGAACCCTGATCTCCTCTCCCAACACTATATTTCCTCAGACTTCTGCAGCATCTCTGCAGAGGTTTTCCTCCCCCGCTGAAGCTCATTCCTCTCTCCCTCGTCAGCCCAAAAGGCTCCCACTATTTACGCAGCCTAAAGGTTCACGTCGATATGCAGACCTTTGCTCGCCGCCACGTCGCGTTCCTTCACGATGGTGGACGTGTCTGCTGAGACTGCCCGTGTCTGCCCTCGCTGGGCTCCGTAATATCCATGGAGATACGGCCCGAAAGACCTGTCCAGGTGTGTGTGCTCGGCGCCGTGTTCCACGTGACAGCACTGTCATGCTCTGATAGGATTAACCTTTCATCAGTATGCTAGCGGGGAGGCGCAGGTTGTCATTGTGTTGGAATATTCCCTTTATTTAAACATGCAGCATGGTCCATGTCCTGGCTGTGAGGGGAGATTATGTCCATTTATCTCGTCCTCAGCAGGACTTTTATTTAGCTGTGTTCTAGTTTTCCTTGTGGGAGACAGTTCTTGTTTGTTGAGGTCGACCTCAGCCCCCCCCCCCCCCCCCCCATGTGTTAGCGCTCTGGGATTCGTCCTTGAGCTTTGAATCTTGCAGCTGGCTGATGGTGCCCAGCCCCGGGCGGTCGTCCTGCTGGTCTCTCTCGTCCTGTCTCGCTGTTGTTACCGTTATAAAACTGACAACGGGACGTTAAATTTAAGCGCTTTTTAAGTGCTTTCAGTTTCAATGATTTTATTTCATTTAAAAATAAAATAATAATTACCACTTACCGGTTTGGCGCCTCTAACTGAAACTAGAAATGGAGTCGGGAAGAGATGCCGCCTTCATGCACCAGCTCCTCGTCGTCGCTCAGGCCCAAGGTCAACAGCCTTGACCTTGAGGATCTTCATCTGATTATGTTTGCGGAGGACAAATGTTCCGGGACGGGATCGGAAGCGCAGGGAGCAGCTCAAGCTAAGCGCTAATCAAGCTAATCATCGGCCTGAAGGTCCAAGAGGGTCGTGCAGTTGAAATGGCGTGCACGGAAGGTGCCCCTCCCCCATGGGAGCGGCGTGTTTGGGTCGGGCCGACCAAACAGCTGCTTTCTCTGTTTGCTGTTTTTCGGCTCCTCCATGCGGTTTTTCCCTCAACTGGCTGGACGTCAGTGTTGATCTGCCCCCCCCCTCCCACGACCCCGTCGGTCAGGTGTCGGCGTTTGTTCTTTTAAACAGGAAATGCTTTGCGTGAACTCCCCCAGCCGCCGGGACCGTCCCAGGGCAGCAGAAGGGAAACACTTCTGTTGTTGTAGCTGTTGTTGTGCAGCCTTCCAAGACCTTCAGGACGGCAGGAATTTGGTGGCGTTGAAGACACGCTGACCTCCGTCTGGACCAGCTTCGCCTTGGCTTCACAAACAGTTGATGTTCCCTAAGGGCCGGCTGGACGCATCAGGAAATCCAGGCCTGGAAATAACGGGGAAGGGCACGGGAGGGGCAAAGGTGACCCCATCGGAGTCTCTTACCCTTGATTTGCCTGCCGCTCCGAGTTCCGAGCTCCAAGCTCCGAGTTCCGAGTTCCGAGTTCCTAGTTCCTAGTTCCGAGTTCCGAGTTCCGAGCTCCGAGCTCCTAGTTCCGAGTTCCGAGTTCCGAGTTCCGAGCTCCGAGCTCCGAGTTCCGAGTTCCGAGTTCCTAG